>NW_024538833.1:0-22761 GCF_016647635.1 Suillus subaureus | reverse complement strand
GAACTTCCGCCAGACGAAGATCCTTCTCACCTCCGGACTGCAGTACCATCTCTGGAAGAAGTACTTTCTCCTCGTCCACCAGAGCTTATTTCTGGATTGCTAGATCGGTCTCAACAAGCTATTCGCTCTGTCATCACGTATCTGCAGCAATTTGGAATCCCTCGCGTCGCAGATGATGAAGTAATCGTTGATAGCCTCATTAGTGCTGCTATCGCTTCGGTTCGTGATTTACTCTACGTCTCTGGTCCTTCTTTCGGTCAAATACCAAGTCATCTTGTTCCGAAAGGATCACAAGATGAACGGAGCACGAGCGAGCACAGCGTCGCATACGTTACTCGTTCCTGCACAGCGTCGGGCTATTGCGACACTCTCGAAGTTTATACTCTCTGCGAGAGCGATATTGAATGACGGTCCTTGGAGCGCAAGTGACAGCATCGGCAACCTTGCAACTGATGCTACGGAACTTGAGCGCTCTGTTGTCGATTTCGTGTCGATCACGCAAAGTTGTCGTTGGGACGAGTTGGATTGCGACAAGGGTCCGAGACACTTGCAGGGTTACTTCTCAGCACCACATGCAGGACTTGGGAAGGCTGGGGCTGGGGCTGCTGGAGCTTGGAAAGGATTTGGTTGGGTTTCTATCGATGGCAATGAGGAAGCTCCCCGGCGAAGCTTGGACACCGCAGTCTTAAACGATATCGTGGGGCTAATACTGCAGGTACAAGGCAAGTCAAATGAATTCGTTGAAGGCTTACGTGCTTCTGCACCTGGTGAGTATAAGTCCTGCAAGTCCGCATATCTCGGCTGAAACTCTGCTTTCTCAGCCAACGTGGTAACGCCAGCCGGCTTACGAATGATGAATCAGTTGTCATCCCTTCTCCATCACCTTGGCGACCTGCACGTCGCTCGGCATGTCGACATCGAACCAGTGGATCAGGAGGAACTCAATGATGGTGCTCGATATCTCCGGACTGTTGAGAAAGCCAGAGTCCTCGTACGGTCGTTCGAAGCTACCACTCAGGCTGTATACGACGATGGCGCTGCACTACTCACCACTACACAGCATATTCGTCATGTAGAAGAATGTGAAACATGGCGCGGTCGGGATGAACATTATGATACCCTCGAAGCGCTGAATTCCTCACTGGACTTTAATCTTCAGGTTCTGCGGCAGACTCTCGAAAGTCTTCTTGTCATCGTGCAGGAACAGACAGATATTCTGAACGGAGTAACAAGAGCCCCATTGAGTGGCGTATGTCACAACGTAGCCTCATCACAGCAATATTGGCCGAAGAGGCACTTAACAGCACGAATAACGGCCTCTACGATACGAACAATGACGAAGCAGATGATACAGATGATATCCTCAGGAATGTTGCAAGTATCGATAATACGACGCCTATAACAGAAATACCAGCTTCGCCTGTAATAAAACGGAAACCAACTCTGATATCCGATACAATACCATGGGCTGACCATGAAGGTGGGTGTTCTTCTGTTTTCGTCACTATTGGCATAATCTAACATAGACCGCAGATCTTCGCATAATAAGAACCCCCCCTCGACAGGATAAGATAAGGGCATTCTTTGGTGACGATGCGCCTTCTCACTATCTCATTACCCTCAATGCCGAAACTAAACCATGGTATCTGAGGCCGACATACGATCCTAATGATGTACTGGTTGACCCTGATGGAACAACGCGAGGTGGGACGGTTACAGGCCTAGTTGAGCGGCTAACCGCTCACGAGTATGCTGGTAAGTTAGATTCTGCTAGTATATCTCCGTCTTTCTTAACTCCTGATTATAGATCCCAAGTTCAGCAAGGCTTTCCTGATGACTTACAAGACCTTCACTACCCTTGATGAATTGTTCAGGTTGTTGGTGGAGCGCTTCTGGATACGGCCTCCAGAAGGTCTAAACTCCCCAGAGCTGGTGGAGTGGCGGAAGCTTAAGCAACAGATTATTCGTATCAGGTGAGCCAGGCTATTGCCTCAGACCTTGTAGCTGAACTATTTTAGGGTTATCAACACGATCAAGTCAATGGTTCAAGATGATGATGTGTTGGAGAGAGACGACGCGTACATCCTTGATCACATGATGGAATTTGTTTCGCATGACGAAGTCATTACTCTACCCGCGGCAAAGCAGCTTATGGTGATCATTAAACGTGCTGTGCGTGCTGGTTCTTCGTCGGGGTTGCACTATCTGAATTATGGAATAGCAGCGAGGGCGTGATCCAAACAAAGTGACGATTAGCACGGCTCTGGATCCGCCACCTCCGCCGATAGTCCCTAAACGGATGGAACTACTCGATATTGACCCCTTGGAGCTAGCAAGGCAATTGACCATCACAGAAAGCCAGTTATACCAGAAGATTCGACCTTCTGAATGCCTTTTGCGGTCCAAGGAATCGAAAACTGACCACCATGACAACATCGCAAACTTTATTCGCCGTAGTAACAGAGTAAGTTTCCTGCCTGCACGTGGTTCGCGGTTCACAGATGCACCTATTTAGGTAGCCAACTGGGTTGCATATGTCATCCTTTGCAAAGACGAACCTCGCAGACGCGCTTCCATCATGAAACATTTCATCAGTGTCGCTGACGTTTGTTTATTTCGTGAAACTTCAGTGCTCTACTAACGTCTTTCCTATAGCGCTGCAGGCACATTCAGAATTTTTCGACCATGTTAGCCATCGTATCTGGCCTAAATTCGTCACCTATCCGTCGGCTTAAACGCTCTTGGGAGCAAGTGGGCACCAGATACATGTCACAGTTGGAGATATGCGAGACAACAATCAATTCTTACAAGACGTTTAACGTCTATCGACATGCCCTTGCGAAAGTTTCCCCGCCGTGTGTTCCGTTCGTTGGTACGTAGTCGACGCTACATCTATGAACATGAGAGAATTGATCCTCAAAAACAGGTGTTTTTCTTACTGCCCTGACACACATTCAAGACGGCAGTAAGGATTCCCTTCCGAACAACCTGGTGAACTTCCGAAAACGCCAGAAGGCTTCAGAGGTAATCCAAGACCTCCAACGCTGGCAGACTCAGCCGCACAACTTCCATCCCCTCCCATCTGTTCTTGTCTACTTGGACGATGCGCTTGGACAGTTTGGCGACAAAGATGTCAGCGATGTCTTCTGGCAGCTGAGCTTAGAAAGGGAGCCGCGTGAAAAGGAAGAAGAGAAACTTGCAAGGATGTTACATGAAAGCGGTTTCTTTTGAGCCTCTTCAGAATTACTCTGCTATCCTGACGCCTCATGGGACTACTGGTTAGATATGCAACTTCTCCCGCATTACAGTATCTCATTGGACGCTAACTTGAACGTACTCTATTGATAAGTTATCCCAATTACCGTTAGATGGCATCCCTCCAACGTATCTACCAGTCCAGGATTTCAAGAGCTGAAACCTTGTTGTGACGATTGTACCAAGTGACAGGAACTGTTATTATTTCTTTTTGGACAAGTATCAGCAGTCACTGACTACTAAGAGCCAGTACGGTGACTGAAGTTCAGCTGCAGTAGCCAACTTGAGACGCCTCGGCTCGACGCAAGCCGAGATGGAGCTTGAACCTTCTTGACCTCCTGCAATGACTCATTGCAGGAGGTAGTGCTACCGCGGTCCGGTTTGGTCCGGTTCATAGAGGGTTGAGCAAGAACCGAGAACCGAACCTGGGTCCGGTTCTACTAGACTCGCCGAACCTCGAACTGGACCTTTGCGAACGGTTCAAAACGGTCAGGTTCGGTTTTTTTTTCGGTTCGAACGTGAACTGAACCCAATTTTTTTACATCTAGCAAAAAAAAACATAGATGGAGTATTTGTACTCATAGTTACATTCTCCAACAAAGCTGCATGTCCCTCAGCCTCTACTGCCACAGAAAGGTGCCCATTCCTATATGCTCCCTTCAATAACTGTAACACAGTGAATGTGGAGGTTGCGAGTGCATTGCATTGCACAGTAGAAGTGATTCCTCCACTTGAGAATGCCTGTTCAGAGGGAATGGAACTGCCTTTTTTTTTGCTTCAGATTTAGTCCTTTGGGGTCATTGACCCTATGTTAGACATTTAACTTGTCATAAGCTTTTTCTGTTGTTTTGTTTTGTTGGTTCTAGATCTATTGGATGGTTGATGTGGACTTGTACTCCGCCACTAAGTGGCAAGTACAAAAAGGAATGCTGCAAAGAGGAGAAGTACATTAGTAGAGGTGATAAGATTTGGGAGTGACAATGTTTTTAGCTGGGCCTGCTGGCTTTTTGTCTTCAGCTATTGGTTGTCAGGTTTATCCTTCTCTATTGACGTTGATTTTCCTTTGATTTCATCAGTGACAACAATGTCATCTATCCTTTTGTTGGGGAGTATGTGGATGGTGCTGGTGTGTGCGGGCTGTACAAAATTTACTGTAGTAGCATTTTTCTAATTATATGACAGCTCACTGAAGGTTGGTTTGAAGTGGCCCATGCTATTGACATATCTGATGATGTGAGGTAGGGCTTCTATGGATGTTAGGATGTGTGCTATGGATGTGGCATTGTGGCGGACTGTGTTGGCAAAGATATGGCATTCTCTTTGGTATTGTGGACAATTGAAGAGGTAGTGGTGGATGGTTTCATTCACATTTCGACAAATTGGACAGTGTGGGGATTCAGTAACATTGATGCAGTGTAGGTGATGGTTCAGAGGTATGTGTTGGGTGCAGAGTTGAATGTGCATGCTGGATGATCGTTTCAGCAGTCCATTTGTGACCTTGAAGAATTTCAATGATGGCATTGATGGATCAATGGCTCTTGTTCATTCGTATCTTGGTGATTTTTCCCATAGAGCTTTCCACTGTGTCCAAAGTTTGATCTTCTGTGCTGCAAGGAGGGTGGGAGCACTGCATAGGAGAGGGTCTGTTTGTAGGTACTTTGGTAATCAATGGTTGGTGCTGTCATTGTGGTGTCCTTCTGCTGCCTTCTTGGCCTCTTGGTCTGTGAGTTCATTGCCTATGATGCCTTTGTGTCCTGGTACCCATCTGATTGCTAGCTTGAAGTCATCATTGTTGTTGCTCTGTCTTTGCTTTTCAATGTGTCTTGTCATTTCATCTAGTTGGGTCACTAGGAATCCACTGCCTTCTTTGCTTTTGGCTTCACCATGTTGAATGGCTGCTTGATTGTTGAGCAAGATTGATACTGGGTATGTTATGTTCCTTTCTGTCAGTAAGAGTTGCACTGCCAGTGTTAGTCCTAGGGTTTCTGCTTCATATACTGTATGTTCCTTGTCTGAGCCAAGGTGATATTGTAGGGTATGGGGTTCCTGTCCATTTTGGGTGAGTATTGCTGCTGCTCTGATTCCTCCATTGTGGCCAGAGCTGCCCATATAGATCTTGATGGTGTTGGTGAGTTGGTTGTGGTTTCATGTTGCATCTTTCTTCATTTTTGCTACATATGTCTTGTATACATGTCATTTGAGCAGTTAGGTCTTGTGTGTTGGGTCTATGGTCTCTATGTTGGCTGGGTAGATGTGAAAGGAGTGCAGGAGGTTGTGTAAGGAGGATTGGTGTTTCTTCACTTTGTGTCTGGCAATCCATTTGAGTCTGGGGTGTAAAGGGTGTGATTGAGGTAGAGTTGCTAGTTGGACAGCAGCTTGGTGACAGAATTTCTGCAGGAGGAGTGAGATGGGGAGGAGATTTGCATGTGCTTCAAGGGAGTCAGTTGTGGTGGTTCTCATTGCTCTGGTTATACTGATTGCTGCTATTCATTGGACAGATGTGAGTTTGTTCACTATGCCTTTGGATCCTCACTGTATGGTGTTCAAGTCTTGCTTGTAGATCGGTTGGAACTAGATATCTGCACTGTATGCGAATTTGGGAATGACTACTGTCTGGCATTAACTTGGTTGGGATGCCCATTGCTGTTCTGGATAGGTGTCATATTTGGAGTATGTATTTGGTGCCTTTGGCGACTGCATGAGCAGTGTGTTCCTTCCATGTTAGCTCCTGGTCTACTATGATGCCTAGAAAATGTGTGATGTGAGGGTGCTATTTGGGTGCCATTGAGAGTGGAACTGTGTTAAGAACCATGCTCAAGGGAGAGAGAGACTAACTTAGAGGGGCTTGGCCTCAGCTTGTACACTGTGCCCCTTACCCGAGTATGTGCCCTTCATTTCAGATGAAGTCCAAAGGACTTCTGGAGGAGTGCGGGAAACATCCGGAGGAGCACAGGAGAGTTCTGGAGGAGTACAGGAAATACTCAGAGGAGTTTCCACTGCACAGGAAGTGGAGAGACCCCATGGTAATATCTCTATGGGAAACAGGATGGAAGGATAGAAGGTCCAGACATCCAGAAGTGTGGAGGACAGGAGGACTGAAGGTCTGGAGGACAAGATGTCTGGAGGTACACAGGACAGGCCATGGAGGATGGGATGTCTGAAGGTATGGAGGGCGGAACGTCTGAAGGACAGGACATCCAGAGGTCCAGAAGGAATAGGGGCTACATCAGACAGAGTCTGATATAGAAACAAACAGAGATAGACTACCCTAAGGTAGAGTTGGAGAGACAGGGATTGGACCAAAGTTTGGAAAGAGGGTAAGTGCCAGAAAGGCAAGACTCCAGCCTAGGGAAGCAATCCCTAGACTTGGGACAGAGACATAGGGGACAAATCTGAAGGTCCAGAATTCTGGCCTAGGGAATCCATCTCTAGGCCTTATGGAAAAGGACAAACTAAGATGGACTGAAGTCCAGAAGAGGATTGGGCAAGTCTAAGGTGATATTCAGACTGGGGACTCTACTGGAGTTATACAGGGGTTATATACTAGAGGATATCTGAGAGGATCAGTAAGCAATGGAGTAAGGCTATGTATGAGCATGTGGAAACATATTAGTAAGTAAGACGGAACATAAGTAAATGAATTTGGAGATGCAACTAGTACAAAGATCAATCAGCAAGACAGAAACAGAGATAACCAAGAACTGGAATGGCAGAGATGCCTAAATGGGGATAGGCGCAGGATCTTGGATGGAGGGTGGGAATAGGTCCGGAGATAGTAACAGTTAATATCCAGAGGTCTGGTGATCTGGAGATCTGGAAGGCAAGGTGGAAACAGGACTGGGATATATGCTGTAGTCTGGAATCTGAGAGCAGGTAAAGTCTAGATGTCTTGCTAGATGGAATGTGCATAGGGTGGACAGGATAGGGGTGTACAGATCAGGCTAGTAGCAAAGATCTGGAGGTCCAGAGCTCAGGGGTAATTCCATAGGGGAGCTAATCCTGCTGAGGTGTAAAGTATACAGTGGAAGGTGATCAGGGAATGAGTCGGATATGGGGTCCAGAAATAGGCACAGAAGGCGTGGGAATATTATGGGATCTAGGTCCGGAATATGGGATATGATACATTCATTTTCAGAATATCAATTGCTAAGATACACTAGAAAGGCTTCCTCCATCTGAGGATATGTCATATTGGTCATAAGAAACTTGTCCAAAATTCTCCATGTGTGCTCATCCACTAGGGGTGCTGTCTGACTTCCTGTAATATGTGTCAATAATAAGATCGACAATATTGTATCAATACTCACCTTCATCAATTCTGATACACTTCCCCATAGGTGCATCATCATTTGACACGGCGCATTTGGACATTGTTTCCTAATTCTACACCATTGGCTTCAGTGTCACTACATAGCAATCTCAGAAATGACATACAATGTATTTAATACATCTATACATCTATGAAAGTCTATATTAAGTTCAAAATATCTGATATGTTATCATGTTGAGGTAGTGGTGGTGGAAAGAGGACCATCCAATTGCAAGATCAGTATTTGTAGTGAATGGCTTAATGTGGACTAGCTTACCATTGTGGATGAACACAATATTCTATTGTACAAGGTATTGTGGACCTGGGCCACAGTGCGCTTTCGCTCAGAGTTCAGTCCTGCCCACTGATATATATAATCAACAAAAGTGTGCCTGCCTGCACAAATATTCTTATTCTAAAGAATGGGAGATCATAGATCATTGCATGCTAAGTACTACATATTCAGGGTCACATGAGTCAGGGAAAGAGACACAATCTTAAGAAGAATGGCTATGATATAGAGAATGACTGGCAAAATTGAAACCCAGCTGGCTGGCATGATTATGTAAACTGACCATGAGTGGGTGCTTCAGTAATTCTCCAGTGGAGTTTGATTATGTAGTCCTTTACTATACAGTGGCTCAAAAAAGTGTCCCAATGTTTGTGGATTTTCATGTAATTGCTTGATTGTGAGTTGGAGTGTGGGAATATGACTAAGCTATAGGGAGATGTCAGAAAGCTCTGCTTCTTTGTGTTGTCTTTGTCCACCATAGTGTGGAAATCTGATGTTATTGTGTGAATATATGGACATTTTAATCTGGTGACTCATTGGGACACTTTTGACTTTGAATTTGATCAATACAATCTCTATAATTACAGTACTTGGTCTTTCCTCCTGATGCTCTAATCACTTCTCCCACCCTTATAAACACACTATCTATCAATTCCTGTCATTACTTATTACCAATCTTCCCCTACTGTGCTGTAGCTCCCACCAATGGCTGAAATAGCCCCTATGGAGGATCTTGATACACTCCAAGTAATCTACTGAGCATTTTCCAGGGCTGTTCAATAGGGTTGAGGTCTGAGGACTGTGCTGGCTATGATAGAACAGTAATATTATAGTTTTCAAGCCATTTGGTAGCTAACTGGCAGTATGCTTAAGATTATTATTCTATTAGAAGATAGCCCAAAGAATGCTGACTACAGTGTCATGAAGCCACAGGCAAAGTTCCATTAATGTCCCTGAATGAAGAGTGTGCATGGCAATGTTTACCAACACACAGATGATAATGAATCAAGCAAGTTGCAAGGTGGATGAAGCTGCCACAAGGGGCAGGGCAGGTATCACATCTTCCTCCATTGATATCTGAAGTTCATCAGCTATTGCCACCACAACAAATTCTCGACCATACTGATTCGCCTTCTTCCCAGACTTTCATACTACTGTGTCCATTAAAGCAGCTGCCAGTGACAATGGTACACCCAGCATGCCCTTTATGCAACTACAGATTGTGAGTATGGTTAGGTATATCAAGTACCAAGACTTACTGTAATGGGGATGATCTGATCACCCTGATTCCCATGTGTCAGCCGTCCTAGATACAGTGGCTCAAAAAACTGTCTGCATGTTTTGACATTTTTCACTATCTATGATATTGTGTGAGAACTCACAAATGGCTCAAGGACATGGTTATAGCACATTGTAGTATGGCTTCAGGGCTTTCATTTGAGCCCTACACCGTGGGAATCGGTGGAGATATGGTGGAGATACAAGGCTCACAAAATGGTGACTCATGTGGACAGTTTGTTGACTCAAGTATTTTACAATAATAACCAGGTATTCTAGTATTTTGTATGACCTCCCTTGGCTTTAATTACTGCCTCTATCCTTCTAGGCATACTCTCAATTAATTTCTGGCAATCCTCAGCTGTGATCTTCCCCCATTCCACTGCTACTCTCTCCCAAAGCTCCCATACTCCTTTAGGGGGGTTTTCATAGGCTTGAAGCTTTTTCTTGAGTGTTCCCCAGAGATGTTCAATGACATTGACATCAGGAGACTGTGCTGGCCAGTCAAGAACATTGATGTTATGTTCTTCAAACCATTCCTTAGCTCTTCTGGATGTGTGCTTGGGATCATTATCCTGTTGGAAAATGATATCTTCTTCATCAATCCCTGATTTTGATTCTGCCAAGCTAGGCAGCAAGTGGTCATTTAAAATGTCCACATACTGCTCAGCATTCATCTTCCCCTCAACCTCAGCAAGCATTCCCACAGCATTCCATCCCATACAGCCCCATACCATTAAAGAACCTCCTCCAAACTTGACAGTCCCATTAACCTCTCTGTCTGTTAGGCCATCTCCCTTCTTTTTCCATACATATACCTTCCCATCTGACCCAATCCTATTGATTTTGGTCTCATCTGACCATATAACATATAACATGCTTCCAGTCCTCTACAGTCCAGTGTTGATGAGCTAAGGCAAAGGCTAGTCTTCTCTGCCTATGTTTGATGGAGAGAAGAGGCTTTTTCTTCTTTGTTACTGCCTTGAGAACATTCCTCACAGTTTGTGAAGAGACAGGGGTAGTGATGGTGGAATTGATATAATGGGTGGCTTGGACAGCATTATCAGCCTTTCCTGTAGTGATATGTTGGATAGTAGCCCTTTTGTCAGTAGAGGTAAGCTTGGATGGACATCCTCCACAAGAGTTTTCCTTGTCTGGGTGGCTTTCTTTGATAAACTTGGCCACAGTGGACTTGCATACTCCAATTCTAGAGGAAATTTGGCAAGCAGAGAAGATGGCTTTCATGATGATTATGATTATGATACATGAGATATTCTGGTTTATATAGTTAGATATAGTCATAAAATAACATAATGACACCACTTCATAATTTATATAATAGTGGCATGATTTTTGTGGTGTCATAAATAATGATTTATATAGTTTTAATATACACTCAAAAAACTGTCCACATGAGTCATCATTTTATAAGCCTTATGTCTCCACCATATCTCCACCGATTCCCACGGTGTAGGGCTCAAATGAAAGCCCTGAAGCCATACTACAATGTGGTATAAGCATGTCCTTGAGGCATTTGTGAGTTCTCACACAATATCATAGATAGTGAAAAATGTCAAAACATGCAGACAGTTTTTTGAGCCACTGTATGCCCCTGTATTGCAATTGAATGCATGAGCAAATCCATCATCACCTCCAACAAAAATAAGTCCCACCTCACAGGACTGTACACACTGTAGGGTAGGAATGACATACATATTTATCCACCCTGTCTTTGAGATTGCTCACAAGGAGGAAATTGCCATCAATGATGGCATTGCTGCTACAGCATATGAGTGAATATCTAGTACACAAGACAAAGTTTTCGCTTACATCCTTCCCTGCACCTTCTTGTGCCACTTTAAATCCCAAGGTTCAATAGAATAGCAAAATCTGAAAACAAGAGTTAGACTGAAAACAAGGATACAATCATCAACTGACATTTTGTCACTTTCCAGAAATGACACCAGAAGGGAAGCACTGTTATTGTAGAAGTGTACCATGCATGCAATGTAAAGCTGCTTTTCAAGCTGCAAGGTGATCAAGATGAGAGTTTCTAACAATAATCAACAGCTGGGCATCTCACTGTCTGATGTGAATTTCCAAACATGCAGACAACCTGTCATATGCCATTCCAGACTCTCAACTCTAAATCCACTTCTCCGGATATCCAGATCCAAGATCCGGATCTCAAATGATCTGATCTATCTTTATCTCCCTTCTGGAATCCAAACCCTATATCAGCGCCCAACTCCATTTAGACTGCCCCTGTCTCTGGACTCCGGTTAACCATGTTTCCTTTTGATTATTGATCCGTTACATACATTTCATTTCCGGTGTTCATTATTTGTGATCCATCCTACTTACTAATAGACTTTGCATATACTTCGTACATAGCCTTTATGTTTGCTGACTAATTCCTATATGATACCTACAGTATATAAACCTCCTGTAACTCTCGGAAATACTGCAGTTTGAATATCATCTTAGTTCCTGCTCATTCCTGTGTCCTCCAGACTTGAGATAAGTCTCTTGTCATATTCCGAGTCTTAGGATTGCATCCTAGACTACATTTCTGACTCTACATTAAGGGTAGTCCATCCTCTGTTAGTTTCTAGTCCGGACTTCATCTGGATTAGTCTTATCTGCTTGTCCAAGTAACATCCGGACGTCTGTTGGATTTATCTCACATTTCAGATCTGGACGTCTGTTGTCTGCCCTAGTCAAATCCCAGAAACTCTGGACGACTGTTCTAGCCCCTGGAAATTAAGGGCACATACTCAGGAAAGGGACACAGCATACAAGCTGAGGCCAAGCCCTTGTGATCCGACCCCCTTAAGCATGCAACCTTAACATGAGGCCTAGTGGTACCAGTACCAGTTGCTGAAAAAAAGAAAATTTGTTTGTGGATTGCACACATGCATAAACAAGTATGCCAATTATCACTGTGAGAGTAAGCATGTCAGTACTGAACAGTTATGTGAATGCATGTACAGTGGCTCAAAAAAGTGTCCCAATGTTTGTGAGTTTTCATGTAATTGCTTCATTGTGGGTCAGGGCGTGGGAATATGACTAAGCTATAGGGAGGCATCAGAGAGCTCTGCTTCTTTGTGTTGTCTTTGTTCCCTATAGCGTGGGAATCTGACATTAGTGTGTGAAAATATGGACATTTTAATCTGGTGACTCATTGGGACACTTTTTTGACTTTCAATTTGATCAATACAATCTCTATAATTCTAGTACTTGGTGTGTCCTCCTGTTGCTCTAATCACCTCTACCACTCTTATAAACATATTTTCTATCAATTCCTAGCATTGCCCATTAATAATCTTCCCCCACTATGCTGCAACTCCCTCCCATAGCTGAAATAGCCCCTATTTTCATTCTCAGCTCCTCTCATCTGTCTACCAGGCAAATTTCTACTACAGCTGATCTGGGCAGGAATACTATTGCTAAACTCATCAAAATGGCCATTCCAATTAAGGAAAATATCAAATCACATCACCCTTTTAAGCTTATACCATATAGCAAAGATCTTTTGTGTATCATATTTTGACCAGGCAGGCTGCTAATGCTACTCAAGCCATTAAATGCATTGATTCCACCATCCAAACCATTGTCTCCACTCAAATAGTCAGGAATGCTCTTAAGGCAGCCACTGTTAAGGTCGTACTCAAGGGCTAATGGATCCTAAGGGCTTTGGCCTCAGCTCGTGTGCTGTGCCCCTTACCCAAGTATTGCCCCTTATTTCAGAAGGGCAAGACTAACACGTCTGGAGGGTCAGATGAGTAGCATAGTGGATCCAGATGACTTCCAGATGCAGGATAAGTATCATAGGGCTAATCCAGATGAGTCCAGACTAGAAACTAATGGTAGTGGACTGTCGTAGACAGAGGCAGATATGGATAGACTATAGGAATCAATCCCAAGTCTCAGAGGGTGATAAGAGTAGAGATACTCAGGTCTGGAGGACAGGAATGAGCAGAACTAAGATGATATTCAAACTAAGGTGTTACAGAGATTTACAGGAGGTTATATACTATAGGTATCTAACGGAATGATCAATCAACAGGGTCCAAGGCTATGTATGAAGCATATGGATAGTCTATTGGTAAGTAGAAATGGATCACAAGTAATGAAATGGAAATGAAGCATAGGTAACAGATCAGGGAGCAGGACAGATATACAGATAACCGAAATACCGGAGTTAGGGGATTACTGAAAGGAGATGAGCGCTGGTTGTGGATTTGGATGAATTGTGGACCAGACCGGACAAGTGGACAGATTGGATGATGAGATGTTGGAGGGGGATAAGATGTGGATAGGATTGGAGATAAGATGTGGATCGGATCTGAGATCTGGATATGTGGATATGACAGCCACCCTTAAAGCTAAAACCAAGAAGGAAAGCTTCTTCTATCTTCAGCCAATGGAGGGAGGCAACTAGCTTTTGTTCTAAAGCACCAGTACTGGACTTTGAGACCTGAAATAGAGATATCTGGTTGGATGAGATGAAAACCAAGAGCATAGGGTCAAATGGCCAGGAATATGTATGGGAAGAGGCAGAAGAACTACTTGGACAAAGAGAAGTCAAGGAAATACTCAAATTTAGAGGATAAAACTTGATGATATAGGGCTATATGAGGTGAAATAGAGTAAGAATTCTCCATGAGCTGGAGGGGAGGATAAATGCAGAGCAGTACATCTTAATTTTGGAGGAGTGTCTGCTTAGAAGTGTGTAGAAATCAGAAATCATTGAAGAAGACACTATCTTCTAATAGGATAATAATCTCAAGCATACTCCAAGTCAGCTATCAAATGGTTTGAAAACAATGATATTACTATTCTGTCATAGCAAGCACAGTCTTCAGACCTCAACCCTGCTGAACAGCTCTGGAAATTGCTCAGGATATTACTTGCAGTATATTAAGATCCTTCATAGGGGCTATTTCAGCTATGGGAGGGAGTTGCAGCATAGTGGGGGAAGATTATTAATGGGCAATGCTAGGAATTGATAGAAAGTATGTTTATAAGAGTGGTAGAGGTGATTAGCAGTGTTGTCACTAACCCATTAAAAGGGTTATAACTTAACCCGGTTATAACCGGTTAAGAGGTTAGTTAAATGGATCTGTGATTTTGGGAGGGTTAGTAGGGTTAATGTACCAGGAGTTAAATGGGTTAAATGGGGGGTTGGCAAACTTTTTAATTATTATTGTTGATCAATCAGACTCTCTGCCATTCACCCAGGACTATTTTGCCTTTGAAAGCTTCTCCGATGGCAAGGGAGAAGTCCTGGATATGGGAACATTTCCATCAGGGGCCTACAAAGGTTGATAAAGTGCACTGGCAGGCACACTGTAAATACTGTGTCACGGTCAAGGCTAAGGATCTCAGGAATGCTGATCAGCAGGCCATTGCACATGGAATATTGCAGGCTGTCCAAACTCACAGAATTTTGACTCAGGAAGGTGAGTTATTGCCAATTGATGTGTTACATAAATCATTTATGTAAAACATACTCAAACAGCCTGTGACAATGTCCTTCATATTGCCAGAAAGGTTGAAATAATGGCAAACCATCTGCTGGGTTGTCAGTATGTCCTTGGAAATGTCAAGAGTGATGCTGAAACACTTAAATGTGGAAAGAAGCAGCAGGCCAGTGACAAGGATGATGAGGGACCTTCCACCAAACCACAACTTGTCACATCTGCCAGTCACAGTGGTGACGTCACAATAACAGAAGGAAGAGCTATTGTTCCACGGAAGCAACAGAGGTTCAACATAATTGCAGCAAAAGTCATTCCATTTGGTCTGAGCAAGCAGGAAGCTTTCTCCTAACAATTACTCCAAGCATGTGTCTCTGCAGGCTGGTCCTTCAATTCAATCACTGATCCTGAAGTTCAAAAACTCTTTTATGATTATATTCCCAGAGCTATGATTCCAACAAGGCATGCTTTGTGAGGCAAGATCCTTCATGCAGAAGTCACCAGGGTCGAGGGAGATATCAAGCACATCCTCCATCAGGGTGCATATTCAGTTCTGTTGGCTGATGGCTGGAGGGATTTGGCAAGAATCCATCAGATTGCCTTTACCCATACCGTCGAACGTCAGGTAAGTAAAATTTAAATTCCAGGCTAAGTATATATGCTGATGGTCAGCTGGCAGACATATGTTCTGCATGTTCATGATACATCGGCAAAAAAAAGACTGGTCAACTAGTATTCGAGCTCATGGAGAAAGAATATCATTACATCAAAGATGTTCTGCTTCTGACCATGATTGGTGCTTGTGGAGATGCTGGTGGAGACGAGAAGCGAGGTCATCTCCTCTTCCTACAAAAATACCCATGGATGCTTGTTATGGACTACTGGAGTCATCAGGTACATACCATTTATATTCTGGCATGAACTACATTTAATGTTCAATCAAGATAAATCTCATTTTGGGCAACTACTACAAGGCCAATGGAGATATCAGTGCTGTTGTCGACAATGCCAATTAAATTATTAAGTGGTTCAACAATCACTCGTTCACACTGGGGCTGCTGAATGGCAAGCAAATGTCAATGTTTCACAAAATACTCGCACTTATCCTGCCTGTTGTCACTTGATGGATATCACATTTCTGTTCACTATCTCAACTTCTTGAGGTTTCAAAGGCAATGAAAGTGACAGTGATGAAACATGAGGACAAATTATTGGTAGCTGCAGGGAGGACTTGTCAAGCAAAAGACAAGGCTTGCAAAGTTCTCGACCATGTTTCAAATGATTCATTCTGGAAACGACTCATTTGGTCTGTGGTTTAAACCCTTCATTGCACCAGTACTCATATTTACTCATCATACAGACTCAAGACTCATATTGAGCCACTTGCCATTGCTGTTACAGCCATGTATGCCCCTATTCATTTTCCCTTTCTTACTCATCTGTATTACGTCATGAGCTGCACACTGCCACCATTAGACTTATCTTGACTCATTTTGTATTACATCACAATCACCGCTGCCATTGCTAGATGACTCATTTCTTATCTCTGACTCACTTCTTATCTCTGACTCATTGTCGACTCATGCCTGCCCTAAATCGTCTCTAAACCTATATATAGTCGACAATGTACTCAGTAGTACTTCACTTTAATTTATTAGGCTTTCACCTGAATATTCTCTCACTTAGGACCTCCAATCCTAAGTCGTCTGAACCGATATTCAAGTCAAAGACACTCTCTTTGCCTTGTCTTACGACCCTTGTATTTGCAAGGTCTTAGCCATAACTTCAGCCATCACTCTTATCGAGCTGCTATTGTTATGACCATCCTAGTTCGTAACAATTGCTGTCAACATCTCGCAACACTCAAATACATGCTGCAACCAGGTCTTACTCCTCCTCAGCAAACTCTACCACACCTACATAAATCTTCGCATCATGGATTGCAGTCTTCCACTTGTGGAAGACAAAGATGAGTCACATCCTGTCACATCTATCATCAACAGTATTGAGAAGAGATGGGAATGTGTAGACCAAGACCTGTTCATTATGGCTCTGTTCCTAAACCCACTGATCAACACCAACCTCATCAATGGTCATGTCCTCCCACCCAGTGTCCTTATGGGAATTGCCTGACGGCTATATCTTCACATTTTCAAGCTTGACATCAGTGATACACCAGCTGGTCTTATTGGCCAAATCTATGAATATCAACACCACACTGGAATATTTGCACCAGCTGTGTGGCCGATACTAGAACTGAAAGACTCACTGAAGGATGAGGTGTGTTTTTAGGACTCATGGAACTTTCAATTGCTAAATCCATCATTTTAGGATGGAACTTGTGATTTTCTCTGCATCTGGGGCTTGCTCGACTCAGAAAATCCACTTGTGCAGCTCGCATAACTTGTGTTGAGCCTTGTCCCAAACTCTGCATCAGTCGAGTGCCTGTTTTCTTCAATGGGCAACACAAAATCAAAAAGATGGACTCACTTGGGTGTGCAGAAGAACTGCAACATGTCATTTCTCAAGATGGAGCTCCATTGACAACATGCCATTGATGGCACAGCCCAGTGCTGACTCAAACACCAATTCGGCAACCCTGAAACAGTCACCAACTGTGATCCTACTGGCAGTTGTATGGAAGATCAGGAACTCGTCATGAATGCTGACATCGACACACTGCTCACCGATGAGTCCAATATAGATGACAATGACGGTGATTGTGTTGCAGAGAATGGACCCAAGAGCAACAGCCCTTTACCATCCTCATTTTCAGCTGTTGCACTGCAGTTGTGGCAAGATGCCAACAATGACGACAATGACGAATACACATCTGGGTTAGGAGAAGTCATCGAAATTGAGGAGGACATCTCACACCCTGCAGAAGGTAGCAGACCACAGCAAACTTGTTGTTTCTTTGGTCAGAAGAGAATGTTTTGCATCTGGGACATGTTCAATTGGTTGGTTGAGGTTGGATGGGATGAGTTTTGGTTCCAGGGTGTGAAAAACATGGAGAGTGAGACATTATTCTACAAGCTATTATCACACCTGCCTGAAGATGAAGTGTCACACACTGGTGAGAATGCACCAGGGGAGTCATTGGACATGGGAAGTGGTCCATCAAGCTCAAATATTCCAATTGTTATCAATGACTCAGACTGGCCAGTACCTGGTAGCAATTAACTATTATTTAACCCCATTAACCCCAGTTATTTCACAGTTAATTCGAGGCAGGACGTACCAGTTATAACCTATTCAGTTATAACCCAGGTTCAAAACAACACTGGTGATTAGAGCAACAGGAGGACACACCAAGTACTAGAATTATAGAGATTATATTGATCAAATTGAAAGTCAAAAAAGTGTCCCAATGAGTCACCAGATTAAAATGTCCATATTTTCACACACTAATGTCAGATTCCCACGCTATAGGGAACAAAGACAACACAAAGAAGCAGAGCTCTCTGATGCCTCCCTATAGCTTAGTCATATTCCCACTCCCTGACTCACAATGAAGCAATTACATGAAAACTCACAAACATTGGGACACTTTTTTGAGCCACTGTACATAGTGCTGCAAACTGCATTGCTGGATATGGATGTTGATGAAATCATCCTGCCTGAAGCAAAGACATGTGAAATATGACAATATTGGCAAAGATGCTATTGACAAGGTGCTGGAAAGCTGCTGGAGCATTGGTAAAACCCTCAGGCATAACTAACCATTCATAGGAGCCATAGCACATTCAGAAGGCTGTCTTCCACTCATCCCCAGAGGCAATCCAGATGAGATGATAAGTGGACTGAAGGTTGATTTTGGTGTAAACTTTGGTGCAGCTTGGAGAGTCTAGAAGGTCAGCAATGAGTGGTGGTGGATAACTGTCTTTCTCAGGGATTTTGTTTAGGCTATGAAAATCCACGCAAAGACATAGGGAGCCGTCCTTCTTTTTGACAAATAGGACAGGCTCCATGTGGAGAGGATGAGGAGTGGAGGAGTCCAGACAAGATATTTTCATCAAGAAACATCTGGAGAGCTTCAAGGTGGAATCAGAGGGATTGCATAGGTTGGTTGAGTCAATGTGACCCTCATCCCATGTGAAGTCAGGAGGGTTACAGACTATTCTTTGCCTCATCCAAGGCATCTGGTTTGGTTTCCAGATTGACTGTCACAGTGTGGCCTTTGGCAGCATGCAAAGACAACTTGTTGCATTCACAGGTAGTATGCCTGTCAAGATAGAGGCCAAAGACTAATATGTGTCAACCATTGGTGTAATTGAAGTTAATCATGCGTGGGATCATTGTAGAGAGCTCAATGCTGAAGATAGGAATTAATGGACCCTTGTAAGTTAAATGACCAGACTTGAATGCATTTTTCGCATGTCCCAGTAGCAATATGGGTGTCATTCCCATAATGATCATGGGCAAGACAACATAATCTCTTTGCCTGTACCAATTCTTCTTGAGATTTTGGCGTCAACATCTTGCAAACCTTCGCCATGCTGTTGCCAAATGCCAATGAAGCTCAGTCTGTACCATAGCACAATGTCTTGTGCATCACCTCTTGGTGGGTGATCATGCGCATGTTATGGGATCTGCTGGATTTTGAATGCCTATGATGTGACACTACTCTCAAGTGAGTTTGTTGTAGGCTGATGCATATCAAACTCATCCCCGCTTGCCAATAGAGTGCCATTACTTGAAGAGAAGGACAGGCAATTAATCGCATTTTTATGTCCAATGAGATGCCCTTCAAGGCAATATTCCTTGCGATCATCCATGTGCAGCAAAAACATCAATGGTTCGTGATGTAAGTCAATTCCTCATCACCCAAGTGTTCAATCAGTCCGTCAGTCATGCCTCATACATCTGTGCCTGGCCCTGCTTTCCATCAGGCAACTGATCCTCCACAGTCATTTCCATTGTTGACATATCACACAGAATTACTCTATCCAACTACTTCATTTGTCTTGATCTCCTTGCAAGAAGAGATAGCATTCTCCACACTTAGGGGAAGCATTCTTCCTCCTTCACGTATCTTCACCAGCACATCATTCTGTGCAACTACACCTATCTCTTCTCACCCTTCCACTCCCAAAGTCACCAAGGCAGTTTCCTTCTCAGCCAAGCATGTGTCGCAGCTTGGTGAGCTAGACCAGTTGCCCATGTGCTCTTCCATCACATCCATGAATTCCAATACATCAAAAATCATCAAACCAAAGGGTGAGGCAGGGCATCTGAGTTGAGGCAGATATAACTTGGCAGATGCACTCCATTGGGATGCTCTTTGCTTCAAACAGTTCAAGGTAAGATACAGTAAATTATTGATGTGTTCCTATGTATATTCATGATGTTTAGGACTCTGTTCACCAATCTATTGACAAGCAGTGTGATACTTGCAAGAGTAAAATATACCAATTGCCTACTGCATTGATTTCTGTTCAGAATGATGTGCATCTACGAAATCTACACTTCTTTCTAACTACCTTCCATTTGAGGTCATTGCACACTTTCTTGAATTACATGACTATCAAGACTTTTGGCCAGTGGGAGATGTAATTCAGATGCAACTTAAAAATCTCTCTGCCAAAGAATGACAAATGGAAACTAAGAAAACATAGATGGAAATGGAATTAGGAAATAGTTTGATCATGAGTGGTATTAATGATACTGATTGTGTCAGCATTGCGATATCTATGGATTTGTATCCCAGCTAATGAATATTTGACCAACCAAGATCGTCCTTAAAGAAGCTGATCAGCCAGCTAGGTTGCATGATGATGTTCATGAACTACAGTACAGCAACCATGAACTGTTGCTCTGAAAGCATTATGTTCAGGGAAGGCATTGTTTCAAGTCACTTATGCTCCTGTCTTACTTGCCTCCAGATAAATGCAAATTCATGTGAGTTGGGGATGCAATCAGTCATTGATCAGTATTGTCAGAAACTTGAATCCCTTGAACTCGAGAAAGTTGAGGCCATCATTGATCTCACAAAAGATGAGGACTATATGCTTTATAGTGGAGCAATGCAGGAAGCTGTCACGTCTTTCATAGAGAGTATGGGCCCTGGTCCAGATCCACTTACACTGCAGTCAGATATAATGGCCACACACAAATTGGATTGGAACCAATGGGTCATTGACATACTCTTGTCTCTATCTATATATCTGTGGAGGAGAAGAACCACTGGACCACAAGGTCCCATCAGTTGATCACAAATGATATCACATTAAAATTTGATCAATGTCACAAGTGCTAGAGAAATGCCCAGCCTCTCTTCTGCAATGATGGCACTTGCGAGAGTATGCAAGAAGTGGGAGATCATTTGGTAGATCTGATGAATGAACGATTGTGACTGGCTAGAGTCGACTTGCAAGGCAACAGTAAGTCTCTTTTTTGGTTTCATTGTAGATCAAGTTATTAATGGTCAAGATGCCCACTAGAAGTTTGAAACTTGGCAAAAGGTCACTGCTCAGTGATCAGAAAGTGACAGGAAAAGATAATCTATCTGTGTGGGTGTATTTGAACTCCATCATGGAAACACTGGGTAAAGATGGGATGAGCTCTGACAAGAGTGACATTGATGACTGTGAAGTTCCAGCTCTTCGGTTGAAAAGTGTGCTGTGGAGAGCTGATTTCAGTCATGAGATGAAAATCATTGACACACAATGTTTCGCAGGTTTGGCAATCTTCACTCCAAGGGGAAGTAAGCCTGCAAAGCATATTCACAACCCTAAGTGGGAGTCTTTACAACCAGCAGTTGCAGCTCTACCTAAAGCATTCTACAATCCATTGTGGTTGAGTAAGCAATGTTCAACATTCAAAGTATCTAGCACAAAGTTCCAGAGGATGGAAATTATGGTTGCACACACAAAATGAGTCATTGGTTGTATTGTATAATATCACATCACTGTATGCCATTGCTATTGCCAATTGTACTACATATGCTATGTCTATCATTATAGTGGGCGCTGCCATTCAGGCAGAGTTGAAATATGTCAGTCATTCTCTATATTAGGTCGATCTCGCCTTACTAAGTTGTTTGCATCTCCCTGACATTTTTTTGTACCAAGTACAGTACATATGCTAGCCCATGAGTAATTGCAGTGCTCATCATCATTAGTTACTCATTCATATCATACAATCCACGTATTCATGCTGAGAACATGTGTTTCACTCTCTGGGTACCCTGCTGGCATCCTTTTTGTGCAGTGTCTCACTCTGCATATCCTCCTGGCATCCCTACAGGGGAGCTTAGTCAGACTGAGCTTGCAATGGTTTCAACAGATGGGGATTGTACTGGGGCAGGTGGCTACCACCACCACTAATTATTCTAATCTTTTAATCATAAATTTCATCAGCAATTACCATGAAATTCAAATTGACCACCTTATTTCTTTTGGACAGTGACTAGGCATGATCTCACTGACTTCAATTTCCCACAGTACAACTTGAAGTGCTGTATAGATGCATTCTCATAAGAGGTTGGTTGTAGTTCCATGAATTAGATGACACATGTCTAACAGATTGCAAGACCTATGATAATGCACATTATAGTGTGATTACTGGGACAACATCACAGAATGATGCAGAGGCCATTATCTCCGTCTGGAGTCACCAACAGGACAATCATGCGACCCCACATTGCCTAGGAACCACACTCAAACACTTTGTGTGTGAAATTGTCCAGCTAACCATTGCAATGGCTCCACTCAGCTCCACTTTTTCTTCACTTTGCTTCATAATGAGGTTATTTATGATGCAACTCTGATGTCATTTCTCTTTCCAACCTTATTTCTTGGTACTATACAGTTTCTTCCATCTCACGTATTTAAGGAGAGCTCATCTCCACCTACAAACAAGAATCTCTTTTATCATTTAAAAGAACCCTCCACTTCTTTTCACTTTCTCTAACATTGACACTCTTTGTGTTAGCTGGGGAGTGTGGACCAAGTATATCTGATTTACTTGCTCTGAGATCATCCACTTTTTTCTTGACTGTACCTGTATTGCCTAGTGTACATCTGACATATAGTTTCAGGAGACTAGAAATATCAAGTCAAGCTTATTTCTTCTATTTGCAGATTCCTTTGTTGGACTATCTGCACATTTATTTTTCTTGGATTAACTCCTTTGCAATCTAG
>NW_024538832.1:0-22829 GCF_016647635.1 Suillus subaureus | reverse complement strand
ATATATGGTTCATGTCCCTCCAAGGCATCACCGGTGTCAGAACCGATTTGTTTGTTGCCACACTGGGCCGTTTCGAGCTAGAAGCCATGGTAGTTGTATCTGCCAGACACGTTGGCAAGTATGTCGATTATATGGATATGTTCGGTGAGTCTGCCGTCCTTGTATGCTCTAGGACTGCCGTTACCAAGTCTCGAGAGCCGCTGCACTTTCCCTGCCTAGACCAATCGTCAGTTCATCAGCGCAGGATCCTCAGGTAGGGTATTCACGTTACTAGAATACTAGCAAGGAGGAGGAACGATATCCTGATTGATGGCCGCACCTACTACCGTAGCCTCTTTTATATTGCCCATTCTTCATGGCTGTGTTATACAGCATGTTCTTTTTTTTTTTATCCATCCTATCAAACCTACCTGTCCCTCCACAGCAACATGCCTACTAGATCATGTCATTAATATTCATAGTGCGGTAGAAACCTGATCATTCTATCTTGTTGCCATCTTCAGACACTTGATTCGAATCGCCTCAATTCGCGCATTCCTGGTTAATTGCAGGTTGAGCACCTCGAGGGTAGATCATGGCTTCATCAAATCCATCACAGATGATATCATTCACTAAATTATATGTACTACCTTACATCCTGTGAAAACACATTGATAGATAAGTTCAAATATGTATGTAATGCATCGTACTCGAGTTAATAGGAAGGAACCAATCATTCACGATAACCTGCATAAAACCTGCATCAAAAGAACAAAATATCACATCACATCGAAAAGCGCTTATCATCACCACCGAACTGAAAATCGTCATCCCCCTCATCCTCCACGTCCTCCATCTCAGAATCATCTACATCTTCGTCCACTACGAGATTCCCTCCATCAATCTCGTCCCCCTCATCCTTATCCTCGTCCTCGTCCCCCTCTTCATGCGCTTCGACCAACGGGGGTGGACCAGCTTCCTCAGTGTTAATAGGAGAAGGCGGATCAGGAGCTGCGTCTTCCCCCATCTCATTGATAAGTTTAAGCCCAGGAAGATAATCACTCTGCCCCTCCCCGCCAAAAGTCGGCACAGCTTGAACAGGTGGCTGATCTTGATTCGGCGCATGCTGAGGTTGAGGTTGAGGCGATGGCACAATCTGAATAGGCACCTAAAGATGCCCGTGCTGAGGCAGAGGTGAGATCACCATCATGTGCTGGGAAGGCCGAGAGGGCCTGCTTTGCTTTGAAGATGGGTACCAGTTGAAACAGATCCTGGTCTCAGTTGGCTGTGCGATACATTCAAGTGAATGGATATCGAGCAAGATTCAAGTCAAGCTCGTTCGAGAGATGATGTGCTCTACTTACAAGGTAAGTTAGCTGCAATATCATCAGTTCGTCAGTGCAGAATACTCAGTTGTGGCGTTCGAGTTACCCTGAGAAATGCTAGCAAAGATGAAGGGCGATCATGATTCACCTGAGTATGGGAGCGTCCTACCGCCTTTTATTTTGATGCCCTTCCTCAAGACTGCATTGCACAGCATGTCCAAATCCCTTTCCAGCTCGTCGAACGAATCTCTATGGAGGCGCCAGCCAGCCTTTTGTACCTGGAGTAAGTTACGGGCCAAAAAGTACTGATGCCAATAGTTAGCGCCAAGCACTTCGAAGTTCAAGAGGAAGCATCTGAGTCGTTTGCACTCTCAGGAGTGATCACCGTCCGCAAACTAAACCATCAGCAAACAAAGTACCTTACGTTCTGTAAAATACACTATGCATACAAATAAATTCTAATTAGCAAGGTGTTCACAATGGACTAGTCATAGTACCATTCAAAAAGTCAATTTAAAAGCAGAAACACAACCGGCTGCTTCCATGCTCTCCGGTATTGGTCTTGACCTGCCCTGCTGTGGTCGGCTGTCGAGAATCTGGATTAGGTGAAGGAGGAGGAGAAACACGATCTTCATCAGGTATGCACTGATCGTCTTTGCGTGGAGCATCTGCTGCAGCGTTCCGCTGTAAATTAACGTGTGAGTACTGGAAAGTGGGAAAAATAGGCTGCACGTACTTCTTTACCCTGCGCAAGTGGAACGTCGCTGATAGCTCGCGATGCATGATCTGTCTGAAGGGGCCACCAGGTTGACAGACTGTGTAGGCGGGATTTGAAGGATGTAGAAGCAGGGGCAGAGGATTGGGTGGTCGGTGGTCGAAACTAACAAAATGTCAGCCGAATGTGTGATGATGGCAGTCTCTACTCACGTTCTCGTGTGGATTTATGAGTGGATGAGGCAAAGGCGCAGTAGCAGGGAACTGCAAGGGGACCATTGAGCTAACTGTGAAGACAACAGACGGAAGAGACATACGTCCAAGGGATTACGAGACTCATTGGTGCAGGTGGGACGAACTGGATCCGTATGAGAAGAAGAGAGGAGTTTGCGTAGAAAGCCGAGAAAAACGGGTTGTGGGTGGTCAATTGTAACTGTTAGCGGGCGGGGGGCGGAAGATATGACCGATATTGGTGGTTTACGACGCACATTTTGGCGTGTTGCGTCAGGCTGTGATAGAGAATGGAGTGGTGTGGATGAATAAAAGAGCGGGATCACGTACGTTGAGCAGCTTAGCTAGGTGTGAGGATTCAGGACCGCTTGTCTGCAAGAGATTCTAGCGCCTGAATGATGTCGATGAATGGGTGAATACATACCTCTTTTGCAAGTCCGATGCTAGCGAGGATGTTGACTGGAATGTCGCATATGTAGATATTAGGCTCATCATATGTCGTGTAAGCCAGTTGGCATGAGTCGGGTGAGAGTAAAAGGGAACGGGGAGCTTGGACGTTGAACGAGGTGAGGAGCTGGCGGGATTCAAAGGACCAGAGCTTGATGGTATTGTCGTCGGAAGCACTGGCAAGAAGAACACAATCGGATGAGAGTGCTAGATCCGAGATGATGCTGGTGTGCCCTTGGAAGGAATCTCCGATAGTCTCGAGCGTCGACGCGTCGAACTCGTAGACTGTCACGGGCCACATATTGGGGGAGTCATTCATGAAGCTGGGTGCGGTTACAATCGATTTGTCTTTGGTTGTCCAAAATAACGGTGGAGTTGGCCAATAATAACCAGGAGCTCTAGATTTTTCTCTAGTGGCATCCAATTTCTGTGCTTGGACATCCCACACCTGAAGGCACTCGCCCCAATTTGACATCACTGCCAGTTTCCTCGAGTCTTCCGAGAATCGAAGTGCGCCCACAACATCACTCCATTTGAATGAACCAGTCACAGCCACGAGTTTGCCTGTGTCCAACCTCCATATCCGCGCTGTCTCGTCGTATGACTCACCCGCTAGCAGCGTACTGTCCGCAGAGATATCAATGCACCCGATCCAAAGGTCAACCTGAAATATTCTCACGATCCCCGTCTCAACCTCACAGACTTTGAGCACCCCACCAACTACAGTGACAACCCATCGACCATCCCTTGATACCCTCACTATCATCACAAAAATTGCATAAGCGTGACATTGCCATATATAGGTATGTCTGCGCTGTCAGCAATGTCAGGGTTAAGGTTAAGTACGTCTGAGCAGACTTGGAACCTGAAAAGTCCAATGGACGGGCCGAGTACAACGTATTCAGGGTAAATAGATTGATATCTCAATTTGATAATTCAGACATTGTAAATCACACAGAGATAGCAAGATAAAGCCTGATATTGAGTATCATTAAGAGAATACAGGTTATTCTAAAGGAATGCAATGTAAGGAAACTGGTATACTAGCAGGACATGTCTGAACGAGAGAATGACTGAGAGAATATGGAAAGCAATATCAGAAACAACAGAAGCATGACAGCGAAAGTCCCAGTGCAAGAATAATGGCCAATGATGCAATGATGAGGCAAAGTCTGATTTGATAGACACAATCGAGTCCAGAATGATAGTAAGAGTCTTCTTCCATGATCCGAAGGAAGCTCCTAGACCGGAAATGAAAAATCGATCATGGAACATATGAGTGACATCATAAGCATAAGACAAAATGAGCACATACTGACTTTTACTTCCTGCAGTGCGACACACGTTTGGCCCGGGGTCGACCTTTGGTTGGCTTGGCCAGTTCCTCATCCTCATCGTCGGATTCCTGTATAATGTGGTGCATAGTCCTACCCCAGGCCTGGCCATTTGGCATTTTCTTCTTCCCCTTTTTGATGGCACTGACATCATCCAAGTCGTTGTTGTTTGACAGGTCATCGTTCAGTGTCAGTTCACTGCCTGCAGGCAACTTTGGCAGGACAGGGGCCTTCTGCAAGGGTATGGGTCCGGGAGTGGGCACAGGAGTGGGTGTGGGAACACATCCAGGAGTGAGAATGGGTCCGGGAGTGGCAGAACTTTGAGGTGGAGTTGGGATCGGGTTAGGATCTGGTGTTACAGGTCGTCTGGCAGCATTAGCGCGGTTGGCTGTTTGCGCTCGCATCTTGGCAAGACTGTTGACTGGACCTGAAGACAACCCGGACACGTTGTCATCGGTTATGGCTGTTCCGCCCTCATGTCCATTATCGTTCTTGAATAATGCCCTTGATAGAAGTAGATAGTTAGCTAAATTAATGGAACAGAGAAAAACTTACTTGTTCCACCATTTAAGAAGTCCCTGTGCCCAATCTCGATCCTCACACTCACGAATAAAGTCAATAATGTTGTAGTAAAAGGCCCGGTAATTGAATTCACCATCGGCTTCGGCCCATTTGTTTTTATTACTGATTGCAAAGCGTGCCTATGTTAAAACAATTAGTTAGATATAATCCATTAAATAAACAAAAACTTACCTGAACACAAGCATATGCTATATGTTCTGCCTCGACAGTAGACATATCGTGCAGGGATGCATTGCACGATCACGTAGCGCACGAGTCATCACCTAAAGCAGTGGAAGGACCTGTAAAAATATGACGCATTATCTGGTAAATCAAAATGTTAATAAGATAGACGCATATAATGAATTTCAAAACTTACACGCTTGAGGAAATAACCCTGGAATAGGCCCTCATTCATGATGTCCTTGTCATACCTACTTCCAGGAGGCTTTCCGGCCCACAGGAACACCGGAAAGTCGATCGTGGTCATACGAATCCCTCTGATCTCCATCCATTTCCGGGCCCTATGTTAGAGAACATTAGATGATCGGAAATGACAAATCGAGTACTTACAGAATGGGATCTCGTTTGAAATCTGCAAGTGCAGAAATAGGACATAGGAAAGAAGCAAGCACAGGGTGGTTGATGCCCATGTGCGCCCTGGACAGTGAGCCCCCATTGTAGATGGTAGGCTTCAGACCTTCCTTCAAAGGTTCAGGCGCCACGTAGTGTCCGATTTGGACCTTCAAATGAGTTGCATCGTCGGAACGTGTCCCACTAATGACAGCATTCATCTAATTAGTATGTTAGTACACGATATATGCACATATAAACAGCATATACTCACCTTGCGTGCGATCTGAGTGAGATCCTTGGACTTTGGGCGATCAGTAATAAGTGATTGGAGTCCCGGAGCCAGTTGAAGCAACTGCTGATAGTTGCACTTGTACCGATCGAGGGTATTGGTTGAACTAAGAAAAAAATCTTAGTATAGACTTTGCAAAATTAAAAAATGGACTTACAGACTCACAAGCCTTTTCTGATGGGATTCACGCTTGGCCTCTGACTCTTCTAATTCTCCATTCTCCGTGGCCTGCTCTTGCTGTAGGAGTAGACCTACCCTTAAGAGTTTCTCAACGTTGCAGAATAAATCGACACAACGTGCCATGGCACGTGCTGCCGCAAGAAACTCTTCTTGGACTTCGAATTCTGAGTCCTCCTTCTCTTTTGAGATCTTGGTTTTCCTGGTCATAGATTATATTAGGGTTCTTGGTGCAAATGAATTTGAATATTGGACTTACTTGACCTTTTGATCGTCTTTATCAGGTTTGCGCCCGCGTCTTTTAGACAACTTCTTAGGGCGAGGTTCTATGCACTCCATCGAGGAAATTGAAGAGTCGCTGCTGGTGTTGCTCTCTGAAGCTGAGGGGGATCTGGAATGACGTTTGTGCGGCATGCTTAAGATGTGATGCAGTGATATCAGTAGAAGTGTGTGATCAGAATCTGATCAACAAAGGCAAATTTCAATCTCCGAAATCACGTGACCACCTTGTATCCGCCCAACCTCTAAGTTGAAGTTATCTCTTCTTCATATCCAAGTCCATGATCATAATAATCATGCACTGCCAACCACTCTATATTGCACCAGAAGCACTGATTGCTTCATCAGAAGCACTGATGGCTTCATCCAGACTGGTATAGGTGCGTCTATAATTGCTTGAGGATGTTAACATACCATCCAGGTGCTGATAGCAGGGCCACGCGCAATGGTGCAGGCAAGGACTTAGGCAAGGAGTTGTGTTGATTTAGAGAAGAGTTGCGGGAAATAGGGTCACTACTACCTATAACCGCTAAGTCCTTGAATTTGTTATTAAGTATGATGCAATATATAATCTAAAGTTTGTATTCATGTTGGATCTGAGTGTGCATCCCATGGACGGCCTCACCTGCCTCGGGTGTTCAAAGGCTTTCACCACTCAGAAAGGCCTGAGCAATCATGAGGCTCGGTGTGATGCCAGTAAGAGTCTTGATGCTGACGTCTATAAACAGCAGTGCTGTCTGGAGAAGCAAATGCGCCAGAAGAAGAAAAGAAGACGTGTCATGGCTCCCGACACATCTTCCTCACCAGAAGGCGGAGAAACGAGCTGCAATGCTCGTCGAATAAGTCCTGAAGACCGGATGGATATCAACAATGATCATTGGGTTGATCATGATCACATGCATGAGGTAAGTCATTTTTTATTGAAATGATCGATATGTCTAATTTTACAACTAATGGGATGAAAATACTGCTGGAGCTTCTACTGACGCCAGCGCACCAATCCCACCAATCCCTGACGATCCCACCATCATTTCTGCTCGTTCTGGCCAACGAATCTGCATGCCCACTCGTTATGCAGACTATCTGCCAGCTGGACCCACCAATCTCCCACATTTACCTCCTCCTCCTCCAGATAGTCCTCCCAACCAACTCATCAATGAACTCCTCAACCACCAGCCCATACTCATCCCTTACCAGACTCCCCTGGATTCACTGGGTCTTTTCCGCATCTATGCACAAAAACCCACCCTCATACCCACCGCAAATGAAGGCCTGGATGCAATCGCTGATGCCCCAACCTTCGAAACTCAGGGCAATTCTCAATTGTTGCAATCTCAGATCGTTCCTGGGCTTCCCTCCCAAGAAATCCGACTGGAGGATATATTCTCCCCATTTAGCAGCCCAACCGCAGGGCTTCTGATGTGTTGGCAATATTCCAGCGCAAACTCAAAGTTGAGCGCTGAAATGAAATGCCTCACTAGGGAGTTTCTCGATCACAATCAATACAACAGAGAAGACATGCGGATTTTCGACGATGTGCGGGAGAAAAGGCTCATGAAGGAGTACCTCAAGGACCAATCCAATCCGTTTCATGTGGAAAATGGCTGGTGCAGCTCTTCAGTAAAAATCCACCTCCACAAAGAAAAGGTTAAGTTCGCATCAGAAGAAGATGCACCAGAGTTGGAGATTACTGGCATTCATCACCGCTCTCTCACTGACATCATTACATCCGTCTTTGAGGACACTATTATGTCCACCTTTCATCTAACGCCCTTCCATCAGCAATGGAAGACTTCTGATGATCGCACCATCAAAGTCTATAGCGAGGCATATTCCTCGCCAGCCTTTCTAGAAGCCCACATGGAAATTAATGCGCTTCCCCAAGATCCAGGTGATAACCTTGAGCGAGTCGTCGCCTCACTAATGATGTGGTCTGACAGCACTCACCTGGCAAGTTTCGGTGATGCATTGCTCTGGCCCTTCTATCTGTGCTTTGGCAATCAGTCCAAGTACACATGAGGCAAGCCAACAGCATCTGCATGCCATCATGTTGCATATATTCCAAATGTATGTTCCATTTCATTTGCGTTCTATTAATTTGATTATGCTAATTTTGATCTATTAAGCTTCCTGATGACTTCCAAGACCGTTATGGCTGTCTTTTTGATGAGGCATCATCCAGTGACGTCTATACTCACTGTAAACGCGAACTTATGCAAGCCATATGGGCACTTCTACTGGATGAAAAATTTATGGATGCCTACAAAAATGGCATCATCATTCAATGTGGGGATGGGATCACTCGACGCGTTTTCCCCGCTTCTTTACTTACTCAGCAGACTATCCAGAAAAGCACGTGTTTTAATCTTAATTTTAATGATCATTTCTCATTTGATATTTATTAATACAGGATTCTGCTGGCTTGCATCAAGTTCCTTGGTGAATGCCCTTGCCCCCGCTGCCTGATCAAGAAAGAAGATGTCCCCAAGATGGGCATGAAGATTGATCTGGAGAACTGCCAGGCAATGCAGCATGTTGATGATGAATGACGTCATCGCAAAGTTGAAAAAGCCTGCAGGCTTATGTTTCAGCACAGTGTTGGCATCAATGGACAATGGATCAAGAAGATCCTGCAAGGCGAGTCACTAGTTCCAACTCGGGTAAATAATCTGCGCATCAATCTTAGATTTATATCTGATCACTTCATTTCAGAACACATTTTCAACATGGTTTCTCAAATATATGTTCAATTTTTTCTTGATGTTCATAGTAGACTTACTTCATGAGTTCAAGCTCAGTGTGTGGAAAGCAATTTTCACACACTTAATGCGCATTCTATTTGCTGCAGGTGGTTCAGCAGTTCAAGAGCTTAATTTCAGGTATGTTATAGTGCTTTTTGCAATATTACAACGCTTATATGACTACATACAGGTACCGTCAAGTTCCTACTTTTGGTAGGGGAACAATCAGATGGTTCCACAAGAATGCTTCTGCAATGAAGCATCTCGCAGCCCGCGACTTCAAGGATCTACTACAGGTAAGATTGATCCCATCAGAATTTAATGATGCACTGATGTGCCTTTCATTTCTAGTGTGCTATACCTGTATTCAAAGGACTTCTTCCCCCCGATCATAATACAATCATTCTCGACCTCCTCTTTGACCTGGCTACCTGGCATGCTTATGCAAAACTCCGCATACATACAGATGACACTCTTGCATTTTTTGACTCAGTGACAGTCATCCTCGGTCAATCGGTTCGCAAGTTTCAGCGCACCACTTGTGCATATTATCACACTACAGAACTTCCCCACGAATATGCCGCTCGTGGACGCCGTCTGTCTGCATTAGCCTCAAAACAAGTGGGATCAGCAAACACGTTGCAGATTGGCAAGGCTACATCAAACCCAAAGGTAAAGACATTAAATCTTTATACTTACAAATATCATGCACTTGCCGACTACCCTAATACTATCTGGCGTGTTGGTACTACTGATAGTTATTCCACACAACCAGTAAGTGTTCTTTTCATGATATCATTCATTTAATAACTAATATCTGACAGGGAGAACTCGAGCATCATCAATCGAAGTGTCGGTACCCTCAAACAGGAAAGAAGAAGGATCAAACTCTCACCAGCATGACTTCTCAAGAAGTGCAAGAACACCTCATTGAGAAGGTGATCGCTGCACTTGCAGCACAGTGGAATCCGAGACCACGGCGCACGCAATTGTCTCCATCTGATCACTACTCCATTGCCAAATATGCTCAGGCAAACAATGACATCACCTCCTGGTTAATTGAGCGCAGAGAGGTTGGAGACTTGTCCGATCTGGCTATTGAGGTAAGTTTTTATTAGATTTTCATTTTCATGCTTTCATTAATTTTATCAGGAGTTCATTCTGTGACTCAAGGACCATGTTCTTGCTCGGCTTCGCAATATCACATATGACGGAGATGAGCATGACTTCTCCGACACTGATCATACCTCAGTGCTGTTTACTGACAACAAAATATACCACCACAGCATTTTATGCATCAACTATACAACATACAATCTACAATGCGAACAGGACACCATCAATCCCTGCACTTGTGCCAACATAATGGTACTCTCCCATGAAGACGAGAAGACTCACCCATACTGGTATGCCCATGTCATCGGCATCTTTCATATCAATGTGGAATACCGTGAGGACAACATGAGGATGTATTCTGAACCAATTTGGATGGACTTCCTGTTCATCCGATGGTTCAGAAGGGATAGTTCACCTGCAGGTTGGACTGCAAAACGACTCCAGCGCCTCAAATTTTTCGATCAAGACAGCCCTGACGCATACAGATTTTTGGATCCAGACTCTGTCATTTGCAGGATTCATTTAATTCCAAGCTTTCACCATCGCACAGATCCTCAAGATCTTGAGTCTGAATGCCAATTTCACTATGTTAATATGTGTGCATTTAATTTAATTTATTCTTGCTACATAGACTGACATAGTATCTACATAACATATAGATTTGTTGATCGAGATATATTCATGTGGTTCCGTGGTGGCGGAATTGGCCACAAAGCTACCAGAGACTGGGACGACATTCTCCAACTTGAGCAACATGGAGCTGAAGAAGCGGAAGCCGAAGAAGGTGATGATGCGACTGACGCAGCTGAAGAGGAAGAGGAATGGGAAGATATTGAGGATGACTTGGATGATGTTGACGAGAGTGATGAAGAAGAAGATGATGATGAGGATAGAGTCATAGTGGATGAAGGAGAGGAGCTGGATGAGGATGTACTTGCAGAGGAAGGTTATGGGGCACTTTGATGTATTGTAGTTTAATGAAGTTCTCATTTGATGTTCTCGTTTGATCGATCATGATTGCGCAGCGCAATTCATTAAATTTTCAGTGTCTTTTTGTCTTGCACAAAAAAAATGGACTAAGTATCTACTTGACATCATTTGTATATACTAGTGTCTGGAATATGTAATCTAGATACAAGAGGTATCTACTTATTGTCTTGGTGATAGTATGGTGAGGGGATAGACGTCATTCTGATATACGCGCCTGTGTTCCAATGTCGCGTCGAGGTGTTGATGACATCACACGGATTAGTTTAGTCATACATTCAGCCACCCTCCCATCTATATCAGGCAATGTCACACCTGAGCAATTTTTGTGATGATATTTATATGTTCCTCACAAACCTCCCAAGCCTCCTTTATCTCCTTACCCTCCCGCAGGTCCCATTGCCGAATGGTCTTATCGTATGATCTGCTGATCATTTGCTTGCTGTTGGGAAGATAGGCAATGCATAAAACACTTCTGAGCTCGTGACGATTACCATTCGGCAAGGTGTAAATGTATGGTTCATGCCCCTCCAAGGTCATCACTGGTGTCAGAACCGATTTGTTTGCTGCCACACTGGGCCGTTTCGAGCTAGAAGCCATGGTAGTTGTATCTGCCAGACACGTTGGCAAGTATGTTGATTGTGTGGATATGTTCGGTGAGCCCACTGTCCTTGTATGCTCTAGGACTGCCATTACCAAGTCTCAAGAGCCGCTGCACTTTCCCTGCCTAGACCAATCGTCAGTTCATCGACACAGGATCCTCAGGTAGCATATTCACATCACCAGAATGCTAGCAAGGAAGAGGAATGATATCCTGATTGATGGGCATGCCTATCCGTAACTTCTTTTATATCTCACATTCTTTATGGCTGTGTGTTGTACAGCATGTTCTTTTTATATCCTTCCTATCAAACCTACCTATCCCTCCACAGCAACATGTGAGAATGCAGCTAGATGACATTAATAGCGCAGTAGAAATCACCTGTGATTCCCACGTAATACCTGTAGTTAGCAGTGCTAATAGATAAGGTTAGCACCTCTAAAATGATGCAAATTCAGCCCCTGCAAGCCTCCTTCAATATCTATGCAATAAAGCTTTACCTTGAATGATGTTGTATAGTAGAATAAATAAGCATAGACTCAATGCTGACGTAGTTAATATTAATGATGTTCGGCTAAGTCCGCCCGCCACCTGAACCTTTGTGGACGCTGTCTCACACAACGAGCTTGCATAGGTCATGTTAACATAGTCATTTCGAAGGCGCATTTTGAAATATATATGGACTACTAAGGGTACTTGGGGTATATTCCAGTGACATACAAACATACTGTCAGCCTAACATAGTAAATTGTACAACATATAAACAAAGGTAGCAGAGTACACTACGAGTCCTCAGCCTCTTCCTCGTCAGATGACTCAACAAATTCTGCGCTTTTGGGACCATCATAATGGCCTGTGGAGTTCCTTTTTGCCTTCTTGGGGGGTCTGCCATTGTATTTTTTTGCAGATGGCAAAGGCTTGCGCTTGCGAGAGAGGCCAGCATTGGAACACTTTTTGTGTGGCTGCTGAACCACTTCACCTGCAGAATGGTGCGTGTCCAGTTCTGCTGTGTGAGCTTTGATTTTGGCTGGTGTAAGCAGAGCCCAGTAGCATGTTCGAGCCTTGAGAGCATCACAAAGCTTGCGAATCTCATCAATAATCCTGATATTTGAAGGACTGATGAAGTCAATGCTGGAGGGCCATCCTATCAGCTGGACAGCATAGGTTTCACTGACGGCAGTCTTGTAGTTCTTGTAGTTCATAGCAATATCTTTCTTGCTGGTCACCAAAACTGTGAAAAGGGTTAAACACATGAATTTATGTTGCTGACATTGCTACATACTCAGTCCACAGATAATCAGTTTTCAAACTTGCTTGCACACGATTTCTAATGAATCATGTTCATTTATATCTGCAGGATACTTGTTATTAATATCAAAAGAATACAAGTGGGCGACAGATGAACTTACTTTGATTTTGTGTACACACCCACTGTATTGACATCATATTACCTTTTTCATGTTATCTTGTATCTTGTTCACCTTCGGTACCACACTGTCCGACACCTTCTTAGCTTCTTGCACCTTATGGCACATCCACATGTTAATCCTCTGGTGTCATTACCTAAGCATTTCTTGCCACTACTTACATCATCATCTTGACTCTGTTGACACCTCAGTTTTGTTCCCCAACATAACTGAGGTATGTAGTACATTCATTCATACAGACTCACACTGACATACACTAGTTGTTGCTTTGCATTAGGTACTTGTGAATCCAGTTTTTGTTCCCCAACATAACTGAGTTGTTGCTTCATGTTAGTATCGCTAATGCACACACTGTTCATACTGTTGAAGATAGTTGGCTATTGGAAGGTCATACACATCCTCCCAGAAGTCTTCTGAATTATTAGTCCCATGCATCGAGCTTTGAATGGTGTCATTGACATGTCTGTGAACAACAAATAAAGTCATGTAGGTCCCAGTGCGAACACATAAGTTGTTGAGCTTTGGAGATGCAAAAAGATTTAATTGAGGTCAATTGAATACATTTGATGTGCATGAGCATACCTCTTTAACAATCCTTTCCATTGTAAATAAAACATCTCTTGCAATGGTAATATTGTTTCCTTGCACACTAGCTACCTTCTGCTTGCAATGCTCCTCAAGAGCTGTGATATACATAACTAGCCTTTTCATCCTTTGTCAGCTTTTTCATCTGAGAGTCATCGTTGACCATCATGCATAGCTCGACTAAGGTGTATTGAGAGCTGGCAAGTTGTTCTGATCACAACAGATCAGACTGTAAGTCTTATGACAGTGATAATTCAACTTACTGGAGTTCATCTCCTTGGCCTTGGCATGGACGAGGGCATTAGTCAACTGGACCTTGTGTGATGTGTGAAACTTTGTGTGATTGCCAATCAAGTTGTTGATATACTTGGGAGTGATGTTGTGAGCATGTGCAAGGGAATCAATTTTCATTTTCTGCATGTCCAGGTGTATGGTAAGAGTGTCGTGTAAGTCCTTTGATGCCTTCATCTTTTGGTCCCTCTTGATCTTTTGAGATGCCTTTTGAGCATCTGATAGCTGGTGGGGTGGGGTCTGCGGATGGATCATGGGATGGGTCAGATTACGTGCTGCCCAGGTAGATGAATTTGCATCATGAAGAGGCACTGACCTTAAGTTTCCTTCAGGTGATGGTGTGCAAGATAGAATTGCAGATTCATCTGCATCAGGTGACAGGTCTTCGAGGGTCGTGGTCCCCATATTGATGGCCTCCAATTTGTCCTTTGACAATGGCATCACATAAAGAGACAGGTCCTCCCAATCAATATCATCAAATGAGTGTGCACTTCCACCAAGTGCATCAGGGTTGCAATCAGTCTGAGGGTCAGTTGTTGGAATTTTGATAGTTCCTGCAGCTTTAAAACAACATCAGCTTGGGAAAATGCATGTAGATAGTACCATACCATTGTTTTCATTGAACATACCCATGAAATATGCAGGCCCGCTGCTATTGAGGTGATTCATGCTGGAGTTGAAGTCATCATCAGGAAAAACATAGCTCATAGTTGGTTGTGAGCAAAAAGCAAAGTCTGATGAAGTGCTGGTGTGGATGCAACTAGTGAATTTGCAAAGACCAAAAATACAGTTATTGGATGTGTGATTCATGACAATGAAAAATGATGTGTGTCATTGCAATCAAAAATCTAGAAGAAAAAAAGGTGTCAATGCAGTGTTACAATGATCAATTACTACCATTAGACAAATGAAAACCTTTAGGTCATATTGTGAACTTGGGGGAGCAGTACTAGTAGTAGAAGTCCCGTAAACACTAGTATATGGTGCTCACCATATGGAATTTGATAGGAATGCCTGAGCCTGGACCAGTAGTATAAGTGCCAGGTGGAGGAAATCATGCAGGCATTAGGGCCAGGCTAGAGTCAAACCTGTGTGATATGAGTTAGGGCAGTGAATAGAAGTTACTGCTGCTTGGCGCAAGTTGCATCAGCGCTGGGCAACCGCAAGGTGAGTGTTTGCTACTATGTACTCTGCAATTGCATAATCTTTCTTCTGCCACTGTCACTATCCTTCCAGATCCTTAAGATGAATTATGGATTAACTCAAAGTCTCAGGTGATTTCCACACTTTCACCTTGTACACTGAGCTATGATGGTAAGCTTCAATTTTTGCATTTTTGCATATCTTACAGAGTTTTATTCCAAGAGTCATTGCAGCAATCAGAGGCTAAGCCAGCATAGAGCTACTGAGCATTGGTTTGCTAAGCCAGGGTGAGTTCAACATGGGTGTTATTAGTACTCCAGGGTCTTGTTCACCTGCCACCACAGTGTTTGAGCTGCCCAAAATGCAAAGGCACATATTTGAATGGCTCAGTAAGTACACGACTGCCCCCACTCTTAATTTTACCATGGGCACTTACATTACCTTGTTGTAGCAAGTGGCAAATGTGAGATAGCATTCATGTTACTCCTACACCTCACACTCGCTAACCACGATGATGACAGCAAAAAAACCAATACGTTTCATGCTGACTTAGATCCAATCACACCAGTTACAAGTGTAGCCACACCTCACAGCCCTACTAGTTCTTGCCACTCAACTCCCAAAGCCGATGATTCTATCCTCACAATGGATAATAATATTCCTTGTTCCTGCAACACTCCAACACTGCAAACAATCCAGACAATGGTAGGACACTGGGAGAAAGATTGGGAATCAGAGGACATGTGGAATGTCACATATGAAGAGGTACTTGCGCATGCACAGGCTAATGGGGAACAAGAGACCACAAGGTTCCTTGATGACTGCACAAAACATGCTTTGGAAGGGAGGATGCTTCTGGATAGCATCCAGGATCTCGTGTACACTAACTGTCTGTGTTGCAGGGAGTAGCTCAAGTATGACACTATGCTACTACATGATTTACTGGTCTCCATCACTTTGCAGGTCAAATTCTTTGAGGTGAAAGTAGATAGTTTTTGTCCATAGTTTGTACCTTCATACACATTTGAATTGAAACGAACAACCTCGCAAACCAAATGTGAAGCGCACCAGTGAACTTGAACATAACAAACATAGTGAACTCATAGCACACAGGTATCAAATTCATAATGAACTCATAGCACACATGTATTGAATTCATAACAAACACATAGCATACACATACAGTGGCTCAAAAAACTGTCCGCATGTTTTGACATTTTTCACTATCTATGATATTGTGTGAGAACAAACAAATGGCTCAAGGACATGCTTATACCACATTGTAGTATGGCTTCAGGGCTTTGGATTGAGCCCTACACCGTGGGAATCGGTGGAGATATGGTGGAGATACAAGGCTTACAAAATCATGACTCATGCGGACAGTTTTTTGAGCACATATTAAAACTATATAAATCATCATTTATGACACCATAACAATCATGCCACCATTAAATAAATTATAAAGTGGTGTCATTATGTCATTTTAAAACCATATCTAACTATACAAACCAAAAATTTACATATGTCATGGTTATATTCACCATGAAAGCCACCCCCCCTGCTCAAAGGGATAATATCCTCTCTCTTTTCTATTCTGGCCTCTCTGCTTGTCAAATTTCCTCTAGAACTGGAGTATCCAAGTCCACTGTGGCCAAGTTCATCAAAGAAAGTCACACAGACAAGGAAAACTTCTGTGAAGGGCGTCCATCCAAGCTCACCTCTACTGATAGGAGGGCTATTATTCAATATATCACTACAGGAAAGGCTGATAATGCTGTCCAGGTCACCTATTACATCAATTCCACCATCACATTCCTTGTCTCTTCACACACTGTGAGAAACATTCTCAAGACAGCTCATCTCAGGTCAGTAACAAGGAAGAAAAGGCTCTCCTCTCTATCACACATAAACAGAGATGACTAACCTTTGCCTTAGCCCATCAGAATTGGATTACATGGACTGGAAGCATGTTATATGATCATATAAGACCACAATAAATAGGATTGGGTCAGATGGCAAGGTATATATGTGAAAAAAGAAGGGTGCTAGTCCTCTCTGCATATGTGTGATAGAGAGGAAAGCCTTTTCTTCCTTGTTACTGACCTGAGATGAGCTGTCTTGAGAATGTTTCTCACAGTGTGTGAAGAGACAAGGAATGTGATGGTGGAATTGATGTAATAGGTGACCTGGACAGCATTATCAGCCTTTCCTGTAGTGATATATTGAATAATAGCCCTCCTATCAGTAGAGGTGAGCTTGGATGGACGCCCTTCACAGAAGTTTTCCTTGTCTGTGTGACTTTCTTTGATGAACTTGGCCACAGTGGACTTGGATACTCCAGTTCTAGAGGAAATTTGACAAGCAGAGAGGCCAGAATAGAAAAGAGAGAGGATATTATCCCTTTGAGCAGGGGGGGTGGCTTTCATGGTGAATATAACCATGACATATGTAAATTTTTGGTTTGTATAGTTAGATATGGTTTTAAAATGACATAATGACACCACTTTATAATTTATTTAATGGTGGCATGATTGTTATGGTGTCATAAATGATGATTTATATAGTTTTAATATGTGCTCAAAAAACTGTCCGCATGAGTCATGATTTTGTAAGCCTTGTATCTCCACCATATCTCCACCGATTCCCACGGTGTAGGGCTCAATCCAAAGCCCTGAAGCCATACTACAATGTGGTATAAGCATGTCCTTGAGCCATTTGTTTGTTCTCACACAATATCATAGATAGTGAAAAATGTCAAAACATGCGGACAGTTTTTTGAGCCACTGTAACAAACATGTTTGAATCTATGGAGTATTGTACAATAGGATGACTTCTTTCTACTTGACTATCTCAAAGGTTAGTGTTTGTTGTCCTTGAGTGGTTTAAAACATGTAGTGAGTTATGTGATGAGGATCTGTAGCTATATAATCGAATTACAGTATCACTGCATAAGGACTATATGTATCTCCAAATGAAGCACACTGTAATACAGTTGGAAGTCACTGTTTTGATAATAGCGCTAGTTCTGTTCAACTATTCTACTTGCAAAACTCACATACACAGAACAATTATGTCCACTGATAATCATTCAACATTTAGATTGCATGAAGGCAGTAGTACAAGCACTGTAAATACACTAGCAAGGGAACTATGGATGTATCTAAATATTGAAGCTGCTGGTGCTCTGTTCCCAGTTCTCGACTTGGGCCCACAGATCACCTGACTCCGAAGATAGTGTTGGGGATGGTGGCAATGTATTGGAAGGCCAGAAAGGGCCGCCTGGAGTAGGAACCACTCACACTCTACCCTCATTATACTTGATCATGTATACTTTGAGGGCCTTCTGGAATGAAGGAAACCGGTTTTGAACATTGCTGCTAACAAAATTCATGTGTTCAGCAACATCAGCCCTTCAATGATGGTCAACATAAGTTAAAGAAAATGATGGATTGTACCTACCAATGATAGAATATCCCCACTTCCTGCCCAACTGTGATCACCCAAAAACCTTCTGGTATCAGACCTATGTGTGGTGGTAGGATCTCGCTAGGCTTGGGAACCAGTGGGATATGGGAGGGAAATTGTAGAGGTGCTTGTACTTGATCAGTGTTTGAAGATCCTTGCATAGACAAGCTGGCTGATAGATTTGATGGGACATCAGAGCAAGACATAACCGTCAGTTCACTGCTATGGGAGGAGTGCGACTGTGATGATCGAGATAAGGTGATGGACTCTTTGGTAGTCTTCTGCTTCCAAGTGATCATGTCTAGTGATGAGCCTAACATCTCAATCATGAACATGTAGTTGATTTGGCAGAGAGAGATTTACATACCCAACAAAGTGATGCCTTCAAGTAAACGTTGCAGGTCTTGGACATGATCATTGTGGGTGACAGTGGATGACAAGGAACTGCATGACATTGTAGATTTAAGCAGGTGAGTGTTCAATGATAATAGTTGGAACTGAGTATTATCTGAAAGCTTGCGTGATGATTAGTCACAATACAACACACACAGTTATTCACATACATACCTAGCATCCCAGACTTGTCTCTAAAATATGGGAGATTCCGGAAAATGGCAACTTCACAGCAACTTGTCCCTGAGGTCCATCTGGTGCATAGGAACTTCAAGGGACAAGAATGGACTTCCCACCAACTCCATCTCAAAGATCGTCAAACACAGGACATTGGTCCAGCAGGCAGCCAGCTATAGGGAGCACAGGGAAATCTCATCTACAAGGCAAGTCATTTATATTTAAAGGAGGGACAATTGAACCCAAAGTGCCTACCTTTTTTACAGCAATGACTGTTGACGAGTGTTGAGCTCTTGAAGCACTTAGAGATGACCCTGCCCTCCATCCTAGCTTCAATGAAGGCACAGATGACTTTGATTTTGACAATGTTTGGAATGGCACTGAACCGCTCCCCATCAGTCACACAGGGGGCAAGTTCAATGACCTCACAAGAGATATTCTGGGCGATACCTGGAAAATGTAAGTGTTAGAAAATTCATACAGAGTAGCTCAATATGAATAACATCGTAAATAGACAGGACAGTACTTGAGGGGTATGACATGTTGACAATCGCACTCATTGGGATCACGTCCTGTGCAGGAATGAAGCTTCTACCAAACAAATCCCTGCAATGACTGATGTGTACCTTGTCTGGAGTCTAGAAAAATCCAAGATGGGACACTGAAGTTTTTTTGATCAATTTCACAAAGAAGAGCTTGATGATGGTAGTGAGTGGGCAATGACTATCATAGATGTTTATTGTAAGTGACACCCACTGCGTTTGACAATCACATTATCTAATGCGCATCATGTTCAGTTGCTGAGAAAGTGATACTTAAAATATCTCCAACAGACAATACTGTTGCTTCTGCACTAGTCTGTCAAGGTGTTCTACCTTGCTCTCCAATATCACCAGTGGTGGGTATAACTACTGAAGCCCTTGAACTATATCATTTGGCACACCTAAGGAGCCCTCATCTTTTGGTTCAAGCATTTGTGAAAATGATGTCTGATTTACATGGGGTACATTTTCTCACTTTTCATCCTATGTACTCACTAAAAATATGCAGATTGAATTTCACTGCCATTTATCACAACAATTTTCTATTGCATTCGACTTATACCTCAAAATCAGATGATGTGTAGCCACCAAGGTAGCAAAAGCACTCCAATGGGACTCGCCTGATTGGCGTGTCAAACACACATGTCTGGCATGCTCATATACACTAGCTAATGAGGAGCTATTGACCTTCAAGATGTTGTATGCTATGGATGGCAACAATTCCTTGAAACGAGTACTTCAGTGATCTCTGGCTGATGACAACACTCTTGGTATATCATATGAACTCCCTACCTGCCAGATACACACCAGCGACCACTACCTTTCTTGCACTTTCATAGACCAGTTTACACAGGACTTGCCACCTGCAACAGGTGATGAGGTGAGTCATCAATACACCTTAGGTAGCCATTATTAACCATTTGTCAGAGTACACCAGCAGATAACTTATGTGAAGGCCATTGGAAAAACATGGATGATGTGAAGACAAAGAGGGCCTGGGGTATATATGATGAAACAGGTGTCTTTGTGGCTGTCTGCTGTCATGGGTTTTGTCTCCTCATTGCAGACATGGTGCAGAGTGGAGAACTGTAAGTAATGTACTTGTTTCTTCTTCTATTTTTGACTGATGTCCTCACAGTGCAAAGTATCCATTGGCTGTTGTGGCCAGGCTATTGGACATGTTTGGTGATGGCTTAGGTGGTGGGTATGATATTGGGTGTCAATTCAAGGTTACCCTTGATAATAGTTCTCTTGGTCCACTTGTGTGCTCACTACATCACACTTGCTTGGTCAGAGCATTCCACAGACATGCACACAGACATTTGTGCCAGCTCTATTCCCTCACAACCTATATCAAAGGCCTTGGAATCGAGGACCTTGAAACATGCAAACACACATTTTCAAAATCAAATTCCCTTGCTTTGTCTCTACATTATGCCAGCATCTTCCATTGGCAACAAGCCATTGACTCGTACTTCGAACACAACAATGACTTCAAGGTATATGCCAATCTATGTAAGCACCTTTTCTATGATACATACACAAGCCCTGACAGTCCGTCCCCCAGCTAATTTTCTTCACAACAACTACAAACAAGCCCTGGACATATTAGCAAATGGCAATGCAGTGCTACCAAACATGATGCAAGATCTTGGAGTCACAGATGATGGAGTGTTTGAACATTGGCTGGACAAAGAAAAGGCCTATCCAAAAGGTTTGATGCAAGAGCCCAAAGAAGAGACTTTGCAAATAGAATACTGGCAAAGGTTGGTCAACTTGAAGGCGAGCAGGTGAGTTTTTTTAACTATATGTATCTTGTGCTACTAAAGTCTCTATCATGAAGCATTGCTCTCAATGTTGCAATGGCTATGTTTTCAATGGATTCCCACCATGACATCGCATCTTATGACACCCATGTTTGAACCATGCACAAGGCTGAAAGTATGCATTGTCATGTTGTTGAGGGCTATGAGAGGAACTTGAAGCTCATACAAGTACTAGAATGTAAACTGGAGGTTATCACATGCTGGGTCCCTGAAGATGCAGAGTGGCAGAAAGCAAGGAACCTTGTCGCTAATAGGAAGTACCAATGGGCACTGGACCATCTGGAGGGTTTGGTTGTGGTGTGTATTTTTGAACTTACCAAAATGAACAGGGCAGGGACAGGTAAGGGTCAGTTAAAGCCTCACTTGCCAGCATTGATTATGTTGTTCAAGGCTATAGATTGCACAAGCACATCATGAAAGCACATCATGAAAGCATTACAGACACGCTCATTGGCTATCAGGTCTGTGCTCAATACTTATAACACCATTGCCACTGCGATGTCCCCTCCCCAGCAAACACTCAAGTGGGAGGAGGTGGTTGACTATGCATTCCTATCTGACTTTGACCTGTTATGCAACATGCATGAAGATGTTTTGCAAACCCCTTGGGCTACACCTGGAGCTCATAGCACCATGGACCTCTATTTTAAGATGTGCCAAGCACAGGAGGAGATTTCTCATCTCAATATTGAGATATGCTGTCTGGTCACATATATATGAGACGAGGACAACTATTTACGAACATGCGAGGATCAGCTTAAGTTCACCAGCCCAGCTCTTGCACATCAACTCACCATTCATCACAACACTCAAGGCCGATTCAATGTGCACCATTTGAAGAGGCTTCACAACATATCCACACTCCCAGGATTCAGTGGGACATTGCTCCCTGGTCTCAGTGCACACATGGGTTCAGGAGAGAGCACCAGTGTGCCAGACATGATCCCTGTAGATGTGCTTACTGACAACATGCCCACAGATAACCTGTCATCACCTGTACTATGTGCCGATACGCATGAAGATTTGGATGAGGAGGAAGAGGAGGAAGAGATGGCTGAGGAAGCATCAAGGAACCTGCAGGATGTCCTGCTCGTCACTGATGATTTTGCATGGCTCGAGGTTAATGATAGCTTAAGTGACTCGACATAATGTAGCAATTGACCATATGCACAATGATGATCACTATGTTCAAACCGCGCCTTCGAAATGACTATGTTAACGTGACCTATGCAAGCTCGTCGTGTGAGACAGCGTCCACGAAGGTTCAGGTGGCGGGCAGACTTAGCCGAACATCATTAATATTAACTACGTCAGCGTTGAGTCTACGCTTATTTATTCTACTATACAACATCATTCAAGGTAAGGCTTTATTGCGTAGATATTGAAGGAGGCTTGCGGGGGCTGAATTTGCGTCGTTTTAGAGGTGCTAACCTTATCTATTAGCACTACTAACTACAGGTATTACGTGGGAGTCACAGGTGGTAGAAATCTGATCATTCTATCTAGTTGCCATCTTCAGACACTTGGTTCGAATCGCCTCAATTCGCGTATTCCTAGTTAATTGCAGGTTGAGCACCTCGAGGGTAGATCATGGCTTCATCGAATCTATCACAGATGATATCA
>NW_024538831.1:0-22938 GCF_016647635.1 Suillus subaureus | reverse complement strand
AAAAGTGAGTATAACTAGGGACCCCAACAATGATGAGCTCAGCAGTAACAACCATCAGTCTGTGCAAGACAAAGTAAGGTAAAGATGAGGCTTATAAACCAAGTGTATAGTGAGAAATGAATGGACTTGGAACTTTGGCAATGAAAGATCACAACAATGCTAAAAAATTACAAATGATTCTGCCTTGGGAGTCAGACTTCGAACTTTTTGTGCACAATGAATCAAGTGGACAGACAATGATAAATGATATATGTAATAATGTCACATATGCACTTGGTTAGACTTAGTAGTAGTTGTTCATAGTACCACTTCCTTTCCCTGGTATGACAGTATGTACCATTGCATCCATCTTCCTTGGCTATGGCATGACAATTTGTATTGTTGTTGTGTCTTTCATTTATTCAGCTGCAATTTTGTCAGGATGGCCATTGACAGATGTTGAAGCTTTCATTGCTAGTAGCTTGCTGGTTTGTACCATCAAGCTTGTAATACTCAATGATCTTTCACCTCCATGATCCTCATCTTCCTACTCCCTGGCTCGGCATTACTGATGGATGACCTTTCAGCCTATTCACACAGCATGACTGGATGTATGATCATGTGTGGTTTTTTGTTACCTGCTTGCCCTCCTGACTTTAATTGGTCATCATCATATTCCCTTCTCCCCATCATTGTCATCACATGACAGAACACTGTAACTACACAAATTTACCTCTATTTTCAATTTAAAAAGTTACATATATACATACAATGGTGCATAATATCATCAGCATCACCTGACTCATTCACCTTCCTACTTGTGTGAAATATTTGTACTCTTATCATCACTAGTTCCATTTTGTCCTCATTTAACTTCAGCGGTGTTTGTCCACATATTCAGTTTAAACCCCACATGTCACCACCCTCTATTGTTGCATTCCACTTCCACTTTCCACACCAACCTCCATTGTTATTGATCCCTTATAATTCCAAGAGACAATCTACACTCCTTTTCATCTACCTGTCACATTAAAACAGTTTGTACTGTTGTGCACTTCCCTTGCTCTCACCAGCTTTCTATGTTGTCTACCATGTCATTCAACTCATCAATCCATAGCTGCTGCCAAATCTAACTCATCAGTTCATCCAAGCTTACTCTTGTTCTTGCTCTTAAGTGTTTGTACTATTGAGAGGTGCTTCACAGGTGACTATCTCAGGCCATCATCTACCATCAAATTTACCTCACTCAAATATCATTCCATGAGTTGCCAGGTTGTCCCATGATGTCATATTGACTCCCTTCCAGTGGAGTTACTGTCATACATATTCATGTTAGCCACACATGACTGTGACTGTGAACAAGGACACACATTCAGTTCTGACAGTGTAACTCTGCTGACTGTACTGGCATCTGTGAACTCCCATTGGAGAAAAGTTACACTATCTGTCCTAACTTTATGGTCAACACTCAGTATTGATCTCAAGGCACTCATCCTATTACATCCCAATCATATATTTGGCTTCCATCAACAACCCTTTGATAAATTATTGACTTTTATCATACAGTCAAAACATTCCTTGCTGGACACTCTCATTGATGCTCATGATTCAAAATCATGCAAACTGACTGGATAAGATGTTCGCCTTATTTACAGTGAAAGGAAGTCTAAATGTCTCTACCTTCAGGTGCATGTCTCTGTCTTCCACTGAAACCAGCCAACTCTATGCAAACTGTTTGCCCTATGTCTTTGCCATTTTGTTCCCATGGATGGACCAATGGCATTCACTGGAGGTCATCAGCAATACTTTGAAGCCACTTTGTGCTGCACTTTGATTTCTCTGCCTGCACAACTCTGCTTGAAGTGGTTCAGTGGCTTTGAGGCTTATCCCCTTCTAAAGTAATTCAGGAGCTCCACACCTTGAGTTTCTCAAGCTCAAGCAATCCAATGACTATTACTGCACTCATGCAGGACAATTCCCCCCCTCTGGAGCTTGATAGTCTCCTGTTTGCCATCTTGACTGGCATGTCTGGGCAAGATGTCACTAAACAAGATCAAAATGGCACATCTGATCAAGACATCCTTGTGCAAGTTCCTATGCCAGGTCACTCCCTCCTGAAACTGTGACATGTGGATATCTTTGGTGTTCCATTGAACTGGGCAGGTTTTCTTTGCACTCTTGGTGTGAGTCACTGCATTCAGTCATTGGAACTTTTGTACCACAACAGAACTCTCAGGCCAATGTTTGATCAGTTTTCAGCAATGATAAATGTGTGTCCTCTGCTGCAAAGACTCATCATTAGGGAGTCTGGGCCAGTCCTTTTACAGCCATATCACTGTCATGGTGTCATATTACTTCCAATGCTTGAGGAGCTTCACTTGGGGAATACGTGGTATGCTGAGATGGATTTGTTGATCATGCTACTCAGTCACCTTGATGCCCCAAACCTTGTTGCACTTTCCATCAAGGACATAAATTCCATTGACCCACAACCTATCAGTGACACCAGCATAAACATTGAGAGTCTCCCCAGCTACTGTGCAACTGGCTTCAGTGAGCACCTGGCAGTTGTCAGTAGAACTGGTGTACTGTTTCCAAAGCTTCAATGATTGTCACTCAATAGGGTCCATGCAGGTGTCACTGCATTCCACATCTTCATGTCTGCTTTCTCTAAGCTGCATCATCTGTTGCTATTTCACACACCCAATATGCTGGTAGCTCTCTTGCTAGATGCAGACATAACTATATCCCACCATGCCAGCACATCCATCCTGGTCTCCCCTGTTACACAACCAGAGTTCCTGGAGTTGAAGCAACTCAAGAATGTAGACCTTGTGTTGATGGGAGACATTGAAGAGTCAAGTCCTTCCACACCTTACAAAATAATGTCAGCGGAGGACTACTATGATTGGGCTACATGGTGATCAGAGGTGGGTGGGTGATGATTTGTTGCAACATGTAGTACATCTTGCAGTGTATAAACTACAAGCCATTGCTGCTGTGTGGCTCATCTTGTGAAAGGAAATTCTGTACTATATAATATATTTTTTGTGCATTGATATGTAGTATATTGTCATCCATCTTGTCTGCAAAAATAGCATCCAAGTCTCATGCATGGTATGTTGCTGACCCAGCAATTGGATGTGAAAGAACTGCATTAACACAAAATATAGTTCAAGTGCAAGGGGTTGGCTGCTGGCTCTCTGCTTAGTGTTTCCCTATCTTTCATGCTCTACCATCCATGTCACTCAGCACCAAGCTTCCACTATCTATCATTGATGGATTCACACATGCATTGTGTCCTGTGCTCTTCACAGTAACCTGCAGATTTACCCATGCAGTTCCCTAAGCATGTCCCCACACCTGCTTTTATGCCACCACAATACTTACTACTACTAATACCATGCACTGTCATAGCACACTGTTTCTTGTCATATGAATCAATTCATTCTACTGTACTATATTATACACCAAAATATTTGTCAAAATAATCAGAAAATATCTCAATGGTGTGCTCTTTGAGATCTAAGTGATCATACATACAGTCAAGCCATGCAGAGAAGGGGAAAGACCATTGAGGACATCAATCCAAGGGAGTAGACAGAAGGATGCTTATGGTGATGAGCTCAGCAGTACAAACTGTTGAGTCCATGTGTAAGGTAGTAGGGAGTAAGGATGGATGAACTTGGAACTTTGGCAATGAAAGAGCATAACAATGATAAATAATGTATGTAATACATGTGGTATATTGTCATCTATCCTGTCCTGCAAAAATAGCATCTGAGTCTGCAGGTGTGGTAGGTTGCTGATGTAGCTGCATTGAAACAAAATATAGTTCAAGTGCAAAGAGTTGGCTCCATGCAGCGGAAATTGGAACTCACACATGAACATGAAAGCTCAAGTTGTATTGAATGAGTCATGATTACAATAAAGATTATAGGATGAAGCAGAAATTGAAACTGACATAAGACCTGCTTGGCAAGGTGATGTCATATCTGCATATCTGGATCTCAGATCCAACCCTTATCTCATCTCAGATCCACATCTTATCTCCGGATCCTATCCACATTTTATCTCCCTCCAATATCTTGTCATTCAATCTGTCCACTTGTCCGGTCTGGTCCACAACTCATCCAAATCCACAACCAGTGCTCATCTCCTTTCAGTAACCCCCTAACTCCAGTATTTTGGTTATCTGTATATCTGTCCTGCTCCCTGATCCACTACCTATGTTTCATTTCCATTTCATGATTTGTGATCTGTTTCTACTTACCAATAGACTATCCACATGCTTCATACATAGCCTCGGACTCTGCTGATTGATCATTCCATTAGATACCTATAGTATATAACCTCCTGTAACCTTCTGTAGTACCTCAGTTCGAATATCATCTTAGTTCTACTCATTCCTGTCCTCTGGACTTGAGTACCTCTACTCTCGTCACCCTCCGAGACTTAGGATTGATTCCTATAGTCTATCCATATCTGCCTCTGTCTCCAACAGTCCATTACCATTAGTTTCTAGTCTGGACTCGTCCAGATTAGCCCTACGATACTTATCCCTCATCCGGAAGTCATCTGGATCTGTTATGCTACTCGTCTGACCTTCCGGACACATTAGTCTGGTCTTCCTGAAATAAGGGGCAATACTCAGGTAAGGGGCACAGCGCACGAGCTGAGGCTGAAGCCCTTCGGATCCAGTTATCCTTTGAGTACGACCTTAACAGGTGACCAGTATGGTCAGGAGCATTCAGGATATTGTAGTAGAATGCACAGAAGTTAAGTGCAAGACCAAGGTGGAGCTGAATTCTTTTCAAGATGTGCAAACAAAACCAATAGGTTTGAGACATTACTTTTCTTAATGTAAAATCAAGTGGAGGATGAGACAACAATCATGTGGTAGGGTTAATTGCATAGTTCTTGTGAAGCTTACACAGGTACAATGAGAGGGTAAATGATATAGTAGGGATGTCAGGTATATAACAAATGTGATGAGATCCTGTGGAATCAATTCATATTGATGCTATGTGCACACTCCACTTGAAGTGAGTGACATAGGAGAGATGTTAGATATGTTAGATATGGTACTGAAGCATATCACATACCCCACTCACCTCCTCTGAAGTCATGGCTAAGATCAACACTTCCACCTACATGCAATGTATGAAGGCCTCATGTGCAAGATGAATGCAAACCCACCCTGCACCCTACTGAAACTATATGGTTTGTGACATGCACACATCCACTCTGGAGTCTGTGCAAAGCCACTTGAGCACCAACAGACAAACATGTGAGACAATGTCTTACAGTTGATATTGCATTGTGCAGAGTGGTTGTTGGGTGAGATGATGATGTTTGAGTCCCAGCCATGTTCCAAAAGAAATCATGCTAGCTCTTCGACTTATTAAGAGCAGTATCCACCAATGACCTGCCAAAAGCTTACCACAACTTGATCTCCTTCTCTTCTTCAGGCACTGATATTATATGAGAAAAGAGTCTGTGCCATCTAATCAAAGTGAGGAGAAGTATGGAATCCTGTATGGAAGAGAGATTGGATGAGATAAGAATGGCAGTCAATGAAGGAGCTCAAAATACTTGGTAGTGCTAGGATAGACATAGCATCAAGTTAGAAGCAAAGCAAGCAGGCATTACTGACTTAGACAAATGACATGTAAGAGAAGATATCAGACTTGCCAGGCAAAAAAGGGACTTATTCTGTTTCAATGATATGAACAATGAAGGAGCTCAAAGCATTTGGTAGCACCAGGATAGATGCAGTGCCAAGCTAAACACAAAGCAAGCAGTTATTGCTTACTTAGACAAAAGGTAAACTTCAACAGGTGGAAGTGAAGTAATGGCAACCTCACCTGGGACTTGCTATTGAGCTAACTTGAAAGGTGGGAAGAAGGCTGGCATCTCAAAGTGTAGACATACATGACGGTACATTCAGTCATGTCATATGGATAAGGTGGAAGACTATCAGGGATGTTGAGCCAGAGAGTAGCAAAGGACTCAAGATGTTCAAGGCAATGAAATCAGGAGAGAAAGGTGGGGACATGAGGGATGCTGTAAGAAGTACTTCATCAGGAAATCAACCCTAACTTGATATGACCAGATATAATTGGTAAAATCAAATCAAAAATACACTAAATTATATAAGATTATATACAAAGATAAATCTTGATACAAGCACAACAAATAGCTATTGAATGAACAAGGATTATAACAAAACTGACATCCTGATGTTAGAAATATCAAGTCTTATAATTAATTGAAAGAAAGCCAACATTGTGATGTAGATATGTCAAGTCTTACAATTGTATCAACAATTCTCTATCAATTGGTCTCCACTACCAATACTTGCATGATATTGCACCAGCCATGTCACATGACAAATGCTTAGGTAGGTCTGAGTTTGAAAGTTTTCACCAACTTTGACACTTGTCTTCTCTTGTTTCACTACACTCAAAGTGCACACATCTGGCTCTTTAAGCCAATATCCTCTCCTCTCTCTTTTTATCCACTCATGGTAGTACCTCTGACCCTCTGGTGATTTATACCTCCTTCCTGGCTCCTCCCTGGCCCTCTTCCTTCCTAGTCCCCCCCTGGTCTCTTCCTGGTCCTCCTCCTTCCTCATCCCTCCCTGGTCCTCCCTGGCCCTTCCTTATGGTATCTTCCTTGAGTCAGGTAACTGACATCTCTCTTTGTCTTCTGCCATATCATGTCTCTCTACTCTCTTGTATTGTTACTACCTGTATATACCCCAATCCCAATTAAAATTTGATTTAATTTATAAAATGATAAAATGAGTATCAAGATTGAGATTTTGTAGTAAGTTCTTGTCAATTTTGTTTGAAGTGATCTGGCATTATAAAACTTTATGAAGGATGGCAGATATTTGCAATATGTGTCACAATTGTATCTTTGGTGATTTTCCCTAGCATAACCTGCCTATCTAAAGGTTTGTCAAGCTGAGTGCAATTATGATGGATATTATATCAATTTTATGCTAGGCAAAGCTTTATAAAGCTATATCATTCTCAGGTCAATTGCCTGATGTTTATCAACCCTAACCAGATGCACATGACCATACAAGCAGTCATGCTGTGTGGAAAAGGGGGAGGATGTCAAACCCAGGGAGTAACAAGGGACTCAGTGATGGTTCAGGGCAATGAAATCAGGAGAGAAAGGTGGGGATGTGACCATACAAACAGTCATGCTGTAGTGAAGGAAAGTGAGCATAACTAGGGACCCCAACAATGATGAGCTCAGCAGTACAAACTGTCAAGTCTGTGTGCAAGGACAAGTAAAGGTAAAGATGAAACTTGTAAACCAAGCATTTAGTGAGGATGAATGGACTTGGAACTTTGGCAATGACAGATCACAACAATGCTAAACAAATTACATAATGATTCTGCCTCAGGAGTTGAGACTTTGGAACTTTTTGCATGCGATGAATCATGAAAGTGGACAAACAATGACAAATAACCTATAGCCAGACTTAGCAGCTATTCATAGTACTACTTCCTTCTTCCCCTGGCATGATGGTATGTACCATCGCATCCATCTCCCTTGGCTATGGCATGATGATTCATATTGTTGTGTCTTTCCTCCATCCACCTGCAACTTCATCAGGATGGTCATCAACACATGACAGAGCTTTCATTGCTGGTAGCTTGCTGGTTTGTACCATCAAGCTTGCATGATTGTCATCTTCCTGATTTCATTGCCAACCTTTAGAGTCCTTCACTGCTCCCTAGCTCAATGTACCCAATGATTCATGGTCTTCCCCCTCATTCACACAGCATGACTGTATGTACAGTCATGTATGTCCCTGTTCTGGAACTATTATCATGTCATTTTTTATCACCCACTTGCCTTCTTAACTTCAAGTTCCCTTTTTGCTGGTGACAAGATGCTGTACTATATGAATCTACCCTTGTTTAAATTTAAAATATCATCCCAGCCATCTGTTCCTCTGCAATACATACATTCATACTACAGTACATAATGTCATCAGTGTCACCAAACTCATTTGCCTCCCTACTTATGTGAAACCTTTGTACTGTTATCATTACCAGCCCTATTTTGTCCTCAGCTTCTTTGATTCAACTTCATCCATATATTAAAATCTTGGATCTCACCTCAGAGTCTGCCCTCTATTATTATGTTACACTTCCACTTCCACTTTCCCCACCAGTCTGCACTCCTTTTCTGCCAACCTGTCACATTAAAACAGTTTGTACTGTTGCACACCTCCCTAGCTCTTCCCTACTTTCTACACTACCTACCATGTCATTCTACGTGTCAACTCATAGCTTCTGCCAGATCTAACACATCAGCTTATACTGTTGTGGTAGTAGTTTGGTAGTAGTTTTGGTCTACCATATCATTCCATGTGTCAAAGCTGTGAAGACCATCTAGCATATCTTGCTCATTGCCTACCCCATACCAATGAGACTACCTGCCATGTGTCCTAAACAACTCCATGTTTTTGTACACAACTCTGAAAGTTTTCACCTCTCTCACAACATGCTCACTTCCTGCAACAATTCCTGATCAGCCCTGCCCTGATGAAGAGGGCAACATGAAGATGTTTACTACCCAATGGGTGTATGAGATGCACCCATGGTATCCACTTGTCCCATCCCACCCCATGTTGGTATGGGCCTGTTATGAATTCCTGTTAAACAAGGCACCTGGTAAGAGTAGTTCCTTAACTAACCTCTGTCATACTCCTGACATCTTGCTTAGTTTGGACAGACTCAGATGTGTAGTTGTACTTATTCTCTCATGTTGTTTTTTTGCTATGTACATTGTGCTCTACAACTGTATTATCAGACTGATGTTATCTCCTCAATCATTACCCTTGCTGAATAACCAATCACACTTGGGGAAATGGTTTGTATGATTACCTCCCAACTCATGACTGCTGTCATATCCGCATATCCAGATCTCAGATCCGACCCTTATCTCATCTCAGATCCACATCTTATCTCCAATCCTATCCACATCTTATCTCCCTCCAACATCTCATCATTCAATCTGTCCACTCATCTGGTCCGGTCCACAACTCATCCAAATCCACAACCAGTGCTTGTCTCCTTTGAGTAACCCCCTGACTCCAGTATTTCAGTTATCTGTATATCTGTCCTGCTCCCTGATCCGTTACCTATGTTTCATTTCTGTTTCATGATTCATGATCCGTTTCTACTTACCAATAGACTACCCATATGCTTTGTACATAGCCTTGGACTCTGCTGATTGATCATTCCATTAGATACCTATAGTATATAACCTCCTGTAACTCTCTGTAGCACCTCAGTTCAAATATCATCTTAGTTCTACTCATTCCTGTCCTCTGGACTTGAGTATCTCTACTCTTGTCACCCTCCGAGACTTAGGATTGATTCCTATAGTCTATCCATATCCGCCTCTGTCTCCGACAGTCTATTACCATTAGTTTCTAGTCTGGACTCATCTGGATTAGCCCTATGATACCTATCCTGCATCTGGAAGTCATCCGGATCTGTTACAATACTCATCTGACCTTCCAGATGCGTTAGTCTTGCCTTCCTGAAATAAGGGGCAATACTCAGGTAAGGGGCACAGTGCATGAGCTGAGGCCGAAGCCCTTCGGATCCAGTTATCCCTTGAGTACAACCTTAACAGTATATTCGAACTCACACCTTACCAAGTATACTTACACTTCCTATGGCTCCAATGAAAACTGCAAACACTCTCCAAGTGGCCGGATTAGTATCTGCCTGCTGTGATTCCACTCCTATCATCAAAACCTTCAATAGCTTCTCACAGCATTGTGTTAGCCAGCACGCTACTGCCAGAAGCATCTCAGAGCTTCTGAGTCGTCAACATCCAGAGACCCCTACACAGACTCCAGCCCTAGCCCCTCTGGGCCAAAGAGATCTGATGATGATGACATTGATCATGATACCCCTGGTGGAAACCCACCGGATGGTAATGGTGGAAATCTGGATGATGATCCAGATGATGAAGACAATGATGAAAGAGACAATGGCCTGGGTCCACAGGATCGCATTATGGTACTCCTATCCAGAGCTATCAACAATCTCACCCAAAATAATTGTTGCACCACCCTTCCTGAAGATCCTAAAGTCAAGGTCCAGGAGCCAGATGTCTTTGATGGCACCGAGCCCTTGAAACTTCATGCATTCTTTGTCCAGTGCAAGCTCAACTTCCAGAGCAAACCCAATGCTTTCTGTACCAGAAGGTCTAGAGTCAATTTCACCCAATCCTATCTCAAAGGAATGGCCCTTGAATGGTTCGAACCCAACCTCCTTTCTAACAAACAAACCAATTGTCCAGACTGGATGGATGACTATTCCAAATTCATGCTTGAACTCCAGACCAATTTTGGACCTCACGACCCTTCCAGAGATGTGGAAATGCAGCTCGAGCAACTCAATATGCGCAATGGACAGTGCATCAACAAGTACATTGTAGAATTCCAATGACTTGCCTCACAGGTCCATGGATGGAGTGACAGAGCCCTATGCCGACAATTCTATAACAGACTTCCTGCTCATATCAAGGATGAAATCAGTCACATGGGAAAACCTGGCACACTCTCAGAATACAAAACCCTTGCACAGACCATTGATGCCCACTATTGGGAACGCAAGGGAGAGATCTCCTGTGAAACCAAGTCCTCTGCACCCAACCCTCCTGCCAAGTCTTCCGAATGGACCAATGCCAATGTGTCTGGATCTGGAAGCACCTCCTCCAGAAACAACAAATCCAGAAAGACAACTTTGTCTACTACCTCCACTCCTAAAGCTCTGGACCTCAGCAACAAGTTGGGTAAGGATGGAAAGCTTACATCTGAAGAGTGTCAGAGAAGGCTGGACAGGAAGCTCTGTCTGTTCTGTGGTGGACCTGGGCATACTGCTCGGGACTGCACAAAGTCGACTTTGTGCACTACCAAAGGTTGCACAGCTACAGTCAATCCGGAAACCAAACTGGATGCCTCAGACAAGGCAAAAAAATAATCCGCAACCCTCCTGACTCCGCATGGGATGAGGGTCGTGTTGACTCAACCTGTGCAACAGAGCTACGACTCAATGCTGTGTCCAATCTGAACTCTCTCTGTCTATATGTTTCCATCCCTATGTATTCCGATATTTCTGACTTTCCAGCCCTTGTAGATTGTGGTTCCTCCCATTGCTTCATAGAATCTGACTTTGTCCATAAATATAATCTACCTACCTATGCAATTCCCCCAATTCCACTCCATTTGTTTGATGGTACTTGTAATGCAACCATTTCTGAAGCTATAGATCTGCCCATCCATTTCTCGTCCGGTGTAGTCACCTCTGATACATTCTATGTAACTCCTTTGGATTCATCCTGTCTTATCATCCTTGGATATAGCTGGCTTACCCAACACAATCCGTTGATTGACTGGGTTTCACACAGCATCAAGTTCAGGACTTCATCTCATGGAATGCCATTGACCCCTCCGATATTGCCTCGCCACCTCCAGTGGAAACTACCCCTCCAACTACTCCAGATACCTCCACTGATACCTCTGAGCCTAACATTTCTCTAATCAATGCAGTGGCCTTTGCCAGGCCTGCAAGTTAGAAGGTTCCAAGCAGTTCAGCATCTTCCTATGTCCTTCCAGTGCCAAGATCCATTCTGTATCCACTTCATCCAATGCTCCAGATCTATCTGCGATCCCTCTAGAGTATCATGAATATGCGGATGTCTTTGACAAGGGAAAAGCTAGCCAACTTCCTCCTCATAGGCCTTATGACCTAAAGATCGACTTAGAGGAAGGTACTGCTCCACCCCTAGGCACCATATATTCCCTTTCTCCAGTTGAGCTTGAAGCTCTCTGGAAGTTCCTGGATGAAAATATCTTGTCTGGACTCCTCTGCTGCTGCTCCTCCTCTCTGCATGGAGCCCCTGTCCTGTTTGTCAAGAAGAAGGATGGCTCCCTGCATCTTTGTGTGGATTTCCATTGCCTGAACAAGATCACCAAGAAAGACTGTTATCCATTGCCCCTCATTGCCGACCTCTTAGACTCTCTGAGCTGTGCCAAAGTTTACACTAAGATCAACCTCCAGTCTGCTTACCATCTCATCCAGATCTCTTCCAGAGATGAGTGGAAGACAGCTTTCCAGACGCACTATGGCTCCTATGAATGGTTAGTTATGCCTGAGGGTCTCACCAATGCTCCAGCAGCTTTCCAGCGTTTTGTCAATAGCATCTTCGCCTGATATGCTTAACATATGCAGTTGTGGTGTATCTGGACAACATCCTCATCTATTCCCATGACCTTGCATCCCATAAGCAACATATCGAGAAGTACTTTGACAACTCTGGAAGCATCAACTCTATGCCAAACCAGAGAAATGTGAGTTTCACTCTAATTCCGTAGAATACCTTGGTTACCTCCTGTCTCTGGAAGGCCTTACTATGTCATCCAATAAAGTCAAAGCTATCAGTTGACTGGCCAGAGCCATGGAAGGTCAAGGATGTTCAATCCTTCCTCGGATTCACAAATTTCTATCGTCATTTCATCTTCAACTACTCGGACATCATCACTCCACTCACCTGGCTTACATGCAAGAATGTTAACTGGGACTTTTCAGAGGATTGCTGGAAATCATTTGCTGCACTCAAGAAAGCTTTCACATCTGCTCTGGTGCTTATGCACTGGATCCTGAACATTCCTATTGTCATTGAGACCAATGCCTCTGACTATGCTATTGCTGGAATACTGTCCATTGTATGTCCAGACTCAGAGCTTCATCTGGTAGTGTTCTATTCTAGAACCCTGTCCGCTCTGGAACTTAACTATGATACCCACAACAAGGAACTCCTAGCCATATATGAAGCTTTCCGGACCTGGCAACACTACCTAGAAGGCTTGTCCAAGCCTATTGACGTTGTCATGGACCACAAGAATCTTGAGTACTTTGCAACCACCAAACTCCTCTCTCACCATCAGGCACATTGGTTGGAGTTCCTCCACCAATTCAATCTCATCATCCATTTCCATCCCAGAAAACTTGGAGCAAAACTGGATTCCCTCACTAGATGCTGGGACATCTACCCCAAAGAGGGGGATAAGGACTATGCTCAAAGTTAACCCTCATAACTTCCGTCCAGTGTTCACATCCGAACAGTTAGCTTCGTCCCTACAAGCATCAACCTTAGCATATCTGGTGCTCCAAGCAGCTGTACTCATGGATGTTGACCAACTCTGAAACAATATCCTATCTGCTCTCCCTAATGACCCTATCGTGTCTGCTCAAATGTCCGGTCCTCTGGATCCCAGATGGACCACAGATGATAGCGGTTTCCTCTATTGTGACAATCATATATATGTCCCTGATTCCAATAACCTCCAACTTCACGTCCTCTGGAACACACATGACCATCCCCTGTCTGGACACTTTGGCCAGAACCGGATGTTAGAACTCATCTGACATGAATATACCTGGCCTGGAATACTGCACCTATGTCAAAGACTATGTTAAATCATGCACTACCTGCGCCCAAGCCAAGGTTCCAAGACATAAGCCATACGGATTGCTCAAACAACTCCCTGTTCTGGACAAGCCTTGGAACTCCATCTCCATGGATTTCATTGAGCAACTTCTGGACTCCTCCAGCTTCACAGCCATCCTTGTCATCATAGATCATCTATCCAAGCAAGCAATATTCATTCTGACCCACAATACTATCACCTCTCCAGACCTCACTTGCTTGTTCCTACTCCATGTGTTCTCCAAGCACAGTGTTCCATCCCATGTAACCTCAGACCAGGGAACAGAGTTTGTATCCCACTTCTTCCGGTCCTTAGGAAAAGCATTAAATATGATCCTCCACTTCACATCCAGATATCATCCGAAGGGGATGGACAAACCAAGCATGCCAATCAAACCCTAGAACAATACCTCTGGATCTACTGTAACTATCAGCAGGATAACTGGTCAGAACTACTCCCCTTGGCTGTTACAGTTACATACACCCCTATTCATTTTCTCCTATTTTCACTGTATTACATCATGAGCCGCATGATGCCGCCACTAGACTTATCTCTGACTCATATCTTGTATTACATCACAACCACAGTCACCATTGCTAGATGACCTATTCTTGCTATCACTTATACATTTCTTATCTCTGACTCACTTTGTTCTCACACTTGCCCTAAAGCACAGTAGCCCACTATAAATAGTTCTCTTGTATGCTTTAGTTTCTTTACTTTAATCTTACTAGGTTTTACCTGGAACATCTTTCGCTTAGGACCTCCAATCCTAAGTTGTTTGAACCAATATTCAAGTCAAAGACACTCTCTTTGCTTTGTCTTACAACCCTTGCATTTGCAAGGTCTTGATCGTGACATCAGCCATCACTCTTATCAAGCTGCTGTTGTTACAACTATCCTAGTTCATAACAAAAGATTAAAGTTCAACACCAACCCTCTCCATCCAGGAGGTCCCAGAAACCAGAAACCAGAACTAGGCAGAGAGAGACATAATGTCCCCTGCAACCAGAAACATCACTAGACCAGAAGATCAGGATGTCAGCACCTATCACCACCCCAGAACTTAAAGCCAGAGCTCCAATGTCTTACGATGGCAGCCCCCAGCAGGCTTTATGATGGTTGTTCTTGATTAAGGCATACTTTGCCCTTAATGCTACAATCTGTAACACCAATGAAAAGAAAGTCATTACCACACTTGTGTATATGACCAAAGACAGCACTATGGGTTGGGCACCCACCTTTTACACTGAGGTTGACAACTCCGTCTCCAAGTCCTATGGAACCTTTGTGAACTTTGAAACAAAGTTCAAAGAAGCCTTCGTACCAGCCAACGCCATCGGCACAGCTATGAATAAGCTCCATACTCTGAAGCAGACAGGCGATCTCACTTCCTATATTGCCAGTTTCAAGACCCTTGCCACACAAGCCTCCATAAAGCAAGACGGCATCTTGATTACATTCTTCAATGATGGGCTCAAGAAGGGGATTGGTAATGCCATCTACCAAATGGAAACTGTCCCCATAGATTTCGACAAGTACATCACTGCAGCCATCAGGCTTGACAGTAATTGGCAAAGAGGTGCCATGTTCCATCAGAACAACCGCACCACTACCAAACCAACTGGACAACAATACATACCTAGACCTTCCATTGATCGGCATGATCCAAATGCCATGGAAGTAGACCAGCTTACTGAAGCTGAAAGAAACGATCATATGAAGAAAGGGTTATGCTTTACATGTCATCAGAAGGGACATATGACTAGAGCCTGCCCTCAAAAGAAGAACAGGAGAACCCCAGTTCATTGTGAAGAAATTGAAGATAGCGACAAAGAAGATGAAGATACAACAATCCGTTGCCTTGCTGAGGATTTTTGATGTGGAAGACTGGATTGACATCAGTATCTTCCGAAGTACCCATTAGACTTGTATGAAGTATTGGAATAAGAAAGGAACTTCATGTTCCCATTTCCCTCATTTCTAAAACTTGTCTGAAACCTGTCAAAACAACAGCTGTTGTTGACTCCGGTGCCACCAGAACATTTATCTCCGAGGACTTTGTCAAGCTCCATGGTATCAGAACACATAAACTCACAAAACCATTCCAAGTCACTACTGTGGATGGAAGTTATGTGAAGGGGGGCGCTATCACCCGATATTGCATCCTCACCATGAAAATTGATGAATGATCCATGATTGGAAAGTTTAATATCACACAGCTTGGCTGTTGTGATCAGATTTTACTCAGGATTCCCTGGCTACATGCTATGGACCCAGTAATTAGGTGGAAAGCAGAAACACTAGAACTCCCTTGAAGCGAGAAGAGCGATCTGATTGAAGAAGACGTTGATAATGAACGTAAGAGGAACGGCCTCCTGCCTCTCTTCCAGAAAATCAGTCAGAAGTCAGAACCAACTCCAGTTGTAGTGCTGCCGAAAGCGCCTCCTGCAAAGTTGGTCGTGACCATACTACCCAAAGAACTGCCACCTCAGGCTACCATTGAAGAAATCCCAGACAAAGAAGCACCCCCAGTACTGCCCAACCTTGACCCCATCCCTGATGACGATGACGACTCTTTTGACACCAAAGATGACGTATGGACTTCGGACTATGCTCCACCTGTATGTGAACTCGCCACGTATCATCTCAATGATGATGAATTTTTGGTTGAATACCCCACCAACACTACTGAGCTCCGGGTCATCACCAATATCTCCATGGATACACCATTAACCAAAGACAGTACTAGTATTGCGGAACAAAAAACCACAGTTACACCCCTGTCATGGCCTACGGAATACGTCAAAACCAGTAACAAAGCACAGCAGTTTGCTTTAGCAGCTGGGCTTGAACAGAAGAAGAAATCATTCGAGGAACTTGTCCCTTCCTACCTTCACAACTTTGCTGATATCTTTGCAAAAGACGGTCTCAACCAGTTACCACCAGAACAACCTGGTATTGACCATTGTATTGAAACTAAACCTGGTTTTATTCCTAAAATGTCAAAGGTGTACCCATTATCGGAAGCAGAGCATACTGCTGTCAAAGCTTTTATCGATGAAAATGTGAAGAAAGGTTTTATCTCTGAATCAAAATCACCACAAGCAAGCAGTTTCTTCTTTGTAGGAAAGAAAAGTGGGGATCTCTGTCCTTGTCAAGACTACAGATACATCAATGATTGGACAGTTAAGAATGCTTACCCTCTCCTGTTACTGCTTTCATTGGTCGCTCAGTTGCACAGTGCAAAGTACTTCACAAAAATGGATGTCTGTTCCAGCTATAACAATATCTGGATTCACCCTGATGATCATTGGAAAGCCACCTTCACCACTGAATATGGACTGTTTGAACCAAACATCATGTTCTTTGGCCTTTGCAACTCTCCTGCCATGTTCCAGGCATACATGAATTGTACATTCCAACAAGAAATCAATGAGGGATGGCTCGTCATTTATATGGACGATATTCTGATCTTTTCCAGTGATCTCCCCTCTCATCATGATCACACCCAACACATCCTTGAATGAATTCACATGGAGAAATTATTCCTGAAACCAGAGAAATGTATGTTTGACACACAAGAAGTTGAATATTTGGGTATGATTATATGCCCTGGATATATTGCAATGGACGTCACCAAAACCGATGGTATTCGTGATTGGCCAGTCCCAAAAATGGTGAAGGAAGTTTGGTCATTTCTAGGATTTTGCAACTTCTATTGAAACTTCATTCCTCATTACTCCAACATCACCAGACCTCTAATCAACCTCACTAAGAAAGATACCATATTCCTATGGTCAGATCATTGCACCACTGCATTCTCCACACTAAAGGAATGCTTCCTAAAGCAACCCGTCCTCTGAAACCCTGACCCAAGCTGGCAGTTTGCTGTAGCTACTGACACTTCACTCATTGCCACTGGTGTGGTATTATTGCAGACTGTCATATCCCATATGCCAGACATAGATCCCATCATATTCCCGTGCTTTCTGGACCTATTTCTGGACCCCATATCCAACTCATTCCTGGATCCCCTATCCTGTCCACCCTATGCACATTCCATCCAGCAAGACATCTGGACTTTACCTCCTCTTGGATTCCAGACTACATCCACCACCTCACATATCTCAGTCCTGTTTCTGCCCTGCCTTCTGGATCTCCAGATCTCCGGACCTCTGGATATTAACTGTACTATCTCCGGACCATTCCCACCCTCTGTCCGAGATCCTGCACCTATCCCCATGTAGGCATCTCCACCTTTCTGGTTCTCGGTTATCTCTGTTTCCATCTTGCTGATTGATCCTTGTACAAGTCTTCATCTCCGAGTTCATTTACTTATGTTCCATCTTACTTACCAATGTGTTTCCACATGCTTGTACATAGCCTTACTCTGTTGCTTACTGATCCTCTCAGATATCCTCTAGTATATAACCCCTGTACAATTCCTGTAGAGTCCTCAGTCTGAATATCACCTTAGACTTGCCCAATCTTCTTCCAGACTTCAGTCCATCTGAGTTTGTCCTTTTCCATAAGGCCTAGGGATGGATTCCCTAGGCCGGAATTCCAGACCTTCGGATTTGTCCCCTATGTCTCTGTCCCAAGTCTAGGGATTGCTTCCCTAGGCTGGAGTCTTGCCTTTCCAGCACTTACCCTCTTTCTGGACTTAGGTCCACTTCCTGTCCCTCTGACTCTACCTTGGGGTAGTCTACCTCTGTTTGCTTCTACATCAGACTTCATCCAATGTAGCCCCTATTCCTTCCGGACCTCCGGACCTCCTGTCCTCCATACTCTGGACCTCCGGACATCCTGTCCTCCTGTCCTCTAGACCTCCTATCCTTCCATCCTGTTTTCCTGTAGAAGTATTACCTTGCAGTGGGAACTCTCCTGAGCACTTCCTGCATTCCTCTGGAACTCTCCCATGCTCCTCTGGAAGTCCTCCTGCACTCTCCACCAGAGTAGCCAGCCTCTGGAAGTCCTCTGGACTTTGTCAGACCATCATCGGACTTCCTCTGGAATGAAGGGCACATACTCAGGTAAGGGGCACAGTGTATAAGCTGAGGCCAAGCCCCTCTGAGTCAGTCTCTCTCTCCTTTGAGCATGGTTCTTAACATCCACCCTTGCTGATTGGACCATAAAGGATGATATCCTTTATTATAAGGATCATGCCTATGTCCATCCCACCGGTTGGCATCTTATTCTAGAACATTGTCATGATCACGCTACTGCCAGTCACCCTGGTCGTTTTAAAACTGAAGAGCTCATCAAACAGGACTTTTGGTGGCCATCTATGGGTACCTATATCCGTAAATACATTGAGGGTTGCGCCCTTTGTCAGCAAATGAAGTCAGATACCCACCTGATGACGCCACCTCTTGTCCTGATTCCCTCTGTCACCATCACACCATTCACCCAGGTCTCTGTCAATCTTATCACTGATCTTCCCCTGTGTGCCGGTTTTGATTCAGTTATGGTTGTGGTAGACCATGGCCTTATGAAGGGGGTAATTCTTATCCCTTGCACAAAAACCATCACTTCTGAAGGCGTTGCCACAAAATTCTTCAAATACATCTACCACAGATTCGGACTACATGAGAAAGTCATTTCTGACCGAGGACCACAATTTGTATCAAAATTCTCAAAAGCCCTTGCCAAGCTTTTGAAATACGACATAGCTGCATCAGCCGCTTATCACCCTCAGACTGATGGCCAGACTGAATGGCTTAATCAAGAACTTGAAGCCTACCTCCGTATCTACTGTCACAACCACCCTGAAGACTGGGTAGAACACCTCACAATGGCAGAATTCATCCACAACCATCAGAAACATGACTCCCGTAACACGTCACCATTCTTCCTAATGATGGGATATGAACCAAGAGCTCTACCTCACGTACTCCCCAACTCTACCATCCCCACCACAGGAGACAGACTTCGCTCACTTCAGAAATCCAGAGAAGAAGCATTATCCTGTCATAACCTTGCTATGCAACAAATGGCAGAATGAACTCATGGACAGAAATATCACCCATGGAAGATAGGAGATAAGGTTTGGTTGTCAGGAAAGAATTTGATCACGCAGCTACCATCTAGGAAATTCAGCACCAAAACGATATGGTCCCTTTCCCATCACCACCATATTATCCCCTATCACATTCACACTCCAATTACCACCACAGTGGAAAGTCCACCCCACGTTCCATGCTTCTGAACTATTGTCCTATCATGAGACAGAAATTCATGGGCCAAACTTCCATGATCCTCCCCCAGACATCATCAATAATGAAGAAGAATATGAAATTGATGCAATTTTATCGCACAAAGGCATGGGTAAACAAAGACACTATCTAGTGTCTTGGAAAGGATACTCTTCCGCCAGTAATGAATGGATCCAGAAGAGAACCTCAGCAATGCCATTAATATCCTCTCTGCATATAAAAAGACCCATTGATTGTAACTCCAGAACAATGTCTCTTGAACACCTCTGTCTCTGCATCCAATGCATCGAAGAACTCACTGCTGCTATGAACACTGTATCCGAAAACATTGCTCAGCCATTATCCCTTGCCGACTATCAGAACATCACCGCCATCAACCTTGCCGCTGCTGCGGATACCCCCATCGTCTCCCCACCTTTATCAGATACCACCATTTCTAACAATTCTAGTCTCTCTGACTACTTTACCATTCTCGATGAAATCAAGAACAATACCCTGTTTGAATCCACCATCACTTCCCCACAGTACACAATCAAGATAGACTGTATCCTAGGAGAGAACAGAGCAATCCCTAGCAGGCTCCTTGTCAGGATCATCAGAGATGCTAGCCTCATTGAGCGTACCACCAACCATCTTGATGACAAACATCACAAGACCATCTTCTGCCACCTTTGTATACATATTTGTAATACTGCAATCCGCCTGCTGCCTTCTACTACTAAGGAAGCTATCCGAGAGGCGATCCACATTGTCACAGAATGAATCACTACCAATCCAGTCGCACGACCCCTTCTCCACATGTTGCCATTCCAATCCCACTGCCAGTTCTTCTGGCAGCTACCACTGAGCATTCGGATAATGATATCCCTCCTATTGCTGTACTTGACGTACCAGCTTCTCCTTCTCCTACCCCCATCACACCCACTACATGTCAGTCTCCTACTAGGTGCAGATCCGCCCATATTGCCAAATGAACGGCGTCAGTCTCCCCACACAGAAACCATAAAATGATCCAGATCACCATCTCCACCCACACAGCCGTCCACTGTCACCACTGTGAAAACAGCAACCGTCAACAACGTAGTATGTCGCAACTGTCGTGTCGCTGGGCATTGCCATAAGAACTGCCCAGCATACTATTGTCGGGTTTGCAAAGAGTATGCACCCAGACATCTATCAGTCTTTTGTAAAGACTTGAAGGGGGAAGCAGTTATTCCACTGGTTTGGACTGACACAGGTTTCTATGAGGCTCTCACTCATTGGGAGATTGAGCAAGATGCTATTAATCACGCTGCCGAGATGGCTGATAAATCATCTTATACAATTAAGAGGAGCAAAATGACTTGCTAGACTCTAACTACAATGCCAACCCTATCTACTGGGTGAATCAGGATAACTGAAGTCAGTGACTTCATTCCTAAACAAGGGGTAATGTTACAGTTATGTACACCCCTATTCATTTTCTCCTATTTTCACTGTATACGTCATGAGCCGCATGATGCCACTAGACTTATCTCTGACTCATCTTGTATTACATCACAACCACAGTCACCATTGCTAGATGACCTATTCTTGCTATCACTTATGCATTTCTTATCTCTGACTCACTTTGTTCTCACACTTGCCCTAAAGCACAGTAGCCCACTATAAATAGTTCTCTTGTATGCTTTAGTTTCTTTACTTTAATCTTACTAGGTTTTACCTGGAACATCTTTCACTTAGGACCTCCAATCCTAAGTCGTCTGAACCAATATTCAAGTCAAAGACACTCTCTTTGCCTTGTCTACAACCCTGGCATTGCAAGGTCTTGATTGTGACATCAGCCGTTGCTCTTATCAAGCTGCTGTTGTTACAACTATCCTAGTTTGTAACATTGGCTGAATTTGCATACAACAATGCTCTGAGTGCTACCACTGGAGTCTCACCCTTCTTTGCCAACAAGGGATACCATCCAAACATATCCATCCACCCAGAATGTGACCTTTCCTCCATCCATGCACAGGAATATGCCATAGACCTCAATGAGCTTCACCAATTCCTCCAAGAAGAAATGACCCACACACAAGAACATTATCAAGGACCTGCGGACACAAGGCGGATACCAGCCCCAGACTTCAAGGTTGGAGATCAAGTCTTTGTCAAAGCAAAGTACTTCCATTCCACTTGCCCTTCCAAGAAGCTCTCGGAAAAGAACTTAGGTCCTTTTGACATTATATCCTGTCCCAGATCGCATTCCTTTACCATCCGACTCCCAGATTCCATGTGTTCAGTACATCTGGTCTTCCATGTCTCCCAACTGGAACCCACAGTTCCAAACACCATCCCTAATCATATCCAACCACCCCCACCTCCAATAGAAGTCGATGGAGAACCAGAATATGAGATATCCGAAATCCTAGACTCTAAGTTGGACCACTGGAGACGACAATGTCAGCTTCTCTACCTCATCTGATGGTCCAGATATGAAGGTATGGATGAAGAGATGTCCTGGTTACTAGCCACAGAACTTGGAAATGCATCGACCTAGTTTCAGTATTTCACTCTTCATATCCAGACAAACCCGTCCAATTGCATTACAATGAGTACAAAATCAGATACAAGTACATTAGGGGCAGAAGCAGAAATCTGGAGCTCCTCATCCATCAGTCTCCATGTCCCCTCCAGATCCTCCAGCCTCCTCCTCAACATCCTTGTCAACATCATCTGGAGTAGAGGCATCTGCAATCTGGAATCTGTTCCATCCCTCCAGGAGGATGGACTGGAAGTCCCTCTGCTGCTGGATGAAGTCCTCCATGTTAGTATTCATCCACTCCATCACCAACCTACTCCCTTCCACAGCTCCAATACTCTCCTGGAGAAGCCCATTGGTCTGGGCCAGTTCCACTACTATGCTGTTGGCAGCAGCAACCCAGGCCTGGTCATCATACTCCACACTCCCCTCATCCATCTCTATTGGTCCACAGATTGGAGGCTTCCTCCACTTCTGGTTCCTCAGGGGTAGGGCTCCTCTGACGTCTCTTACCCTTGGATTTCAGAGATGGAGTCACCACAGCATGCTGCCTCTTCCACCTCAGTTCCCTGGGCTTATCCGCACTTCTGGGACAGGAGGCCCTATCAACCCTACAGACATCACAAGACTTGATCTATCCAGATATCAGTACACCCAGTTCTGGACATCCGAGGCAAGGAATATCTCACCAG
>NW_024538830.1:0-23042 GCF_016647635.1 Suillus subaureus | reverse complement strand
AACATGTACTACTACTCTAGTCTCTAGACTTCTAGGTACGTTCACGGTAGCGTTTTCGAGCCATTTTCGTCGTCTTCTGTTTTGTACTTGCCAGTATTTCCACATGTGCACTGAGAATTAAGTGGCGAACTCTGTGTCTCCTGATGCGGTAGCGGTGCTCACTTGGGTAAGCCCGTGCTGGACCGTCAATTTGACCGTGATCAGCTCTACTTCGTAAGCAGATTGCTTGAGCCCAATTCTTGCACGTCAAAGTCATGGCTGCCATTCCCTGATGAGTCGAACAAATCCGGCTACGCCATTGCTTGCCTTCGGCGCAGCATAGTTTCATCGACAACGTCATTTCGACCAAAGACACTCACAATCTGGCTTTGAAACAGACAGCGATTCAAGTTGTTTTTAATGAGTCGCCAGAGCACGGTGTACCGAAGAAAGAGCATCCAACTATCGTGCGTGGAACAACAAGGCTACCTTCTACTCGACCGCCCCATCCAGAGCATCCTGTATGGTCTCTACAGTGAGTCGACATCGATATAGGTCTTGGTCGACGCACTCAGTCTCATAACACAGGCATTTGAGAGGCTCCCGGCCTAGTAAATGCGAGGAAGGTGTTGAAACGTTCTGCACCAAGCGAACGCTCCCGCAAGCAGAAATTGACCACCGGCTTCATATGGTGCGCAAAGCTGCGCGGAAGGAATAGGTGTATTCTCGCTGCACCGAGAAACACTTGGTTGTGGGAACGACGACGCCCCCCCTCCACCTAAGCCTTTGCCTGTCTCTACACTCTCGAAGTCGGAATTACTAGGATAGCCTCAGGTCGCAGCAGTTGACATAGGTGTTGGGGAAGATTGGAGTTATTTGAACCGAGTGAAGGCAACGCGCGAGGAGGACAAGGTCGAGCGTGATTTGAAGTGGATGTGGATGCTGGAGGCTGCGAAGAGGGAAGCTGCACAAAAAGCATTGCAGCTCAGCGCTACAGCATCATATGATAGTCTGACATGCAGAGCAACTCAGTATTATCTTCGCACTTTGCGACGATATTATGTTCGTCTGATTTATTTCGGATCATGCAAGTTTTTCAATACGACCTGAGTCTCTGAACAGATGAAGTGGTGCATTCGTTGCCTCATACTATTCACTAACTCGATAATAGCTGTCCAAACGTGCACATTCAGGATTTTAGCGCCTCCACGGTTGCACAGAACGCCAGCTGTTAATATAAAGTTCGAACCACTTGAAAGATCACTATGTATAATCACATGGCCTATGGCCTGATACCAATATCCTTCTACTTGGTCTAGCTAAGAAGATCGATACTAAGCAGGCGCACTGTGAGTTATACGAGTCCCCCACCACCCATCCTAACAGTATCCAAAACTGCCCTCACCAACTCATTCCATAACGTGTCGCAATCGAATCGCCACGGGCTTCCAATAACCTTCTCCGTACCAAGTCCGCAGGTGTCTCCAAGCGCCGCCGCCTCCGAAGATCAAAGATATAAGGGGAATTAGGAAGAGCAAGACTGATAGGGTGGCTATTCTGTTTGCAGTGAAATAGCGGTTGAAATAAGATCGTATGAGTGTTAGGGAGGTTGGGGGTGCAGTCGCGAGACTATGGTCGACTGGCAGAACGCGGGAGATGCGAACGCCACTAGCACTTGAGCTTCCTCGGGGCATGCTTTGGTTGTGGCGGTGGCGAGGGGATCTGGTTACGGTGGAGTCTGAGACTGCTGATGTGGAGGACGCGGATTGTTGGCGGGTAAGTTTTGGAGAGGGGATGCTGGCATGGCGGTGCGGGTAGATGTAGTGGATAGAGAAGAGGAAGAAGAGGCTGGGGATAGAGAGTGGAGTGGAGGTATTGGTGTAGGAGACGGAGGAGTCTCGGGTTTTGACGTCTCCCGCCTTGTACTCTCTAACGCGTGAGCATGCTGAGCCTCGAGGGCCAGATGAAGTTCCTGACAATATTGTGTTCAGTGCGATACAAGGATCATGAAATTAAACTCACGCGTTTTTCGTCAGACGAGAGTTCATTCTCGTAGGACAGAAATTCTTTGACGTACTCCCACTCGCCCAAACGAGGTAAGGACATGCAAGCAATAAAGTTCTAGAACTCTATGATATGGTTCACCCGTAGAAGGTACGAAGTCATATTGACCGCGTTTTGATAGCCAGTCCTCTGTCATCTCACGACCAACGCTTAGGCAATCTATCTTGATACTGGATGCGACGAGTGTGATGAGGACTTGGTGCGGAAGGAATGCGGAGCTAGGTTTTCGATACAGAGATGAAGGAGTAAATAAAGTGAGAGATCGAGCGTACAAAGTGGAAATAAACGATTGGGGAGACAAGAGTAGGATCTCTTGGAGTGGTTGTGGTAAATGAGCTATGTCTTGAGTAGAAGAGAAGACGGTGGTTTCGAGGGTGATGCGAAGGATATCCCACTTTCTCCGGTGGACATCTAGGGGATCAGGTGAGGGCGCAAGGGGAGGTGAGAGGAGCGCGAATGCAGCGCTTAACAAGGTGAACGTGATTGTAATGTCCCGGTGAAGAAATGCTCTCGCTGCACGGTTGTACAGTGATTGTAGCGTTGCCTCCGTCGACAGGCGAACCTTTGCTAGACGGCTTATGAGGCAGCATGTCCGGCGTCAAGACAGTTGTCATCGTCATCGTAACGGTCGGCATCGGCGGTCTGCCTGAAACTAAGACTAAAACCAGTGTCAGAGGCTAGAGCTTTTATGGGCCTGTCTTCAAAAGGAATAGAGTATATCGTCAGCAGTGATTATCTACGTTCGTCGTACACTCCACTCAAACAGCCTCGAATCGTTGGTTGGTGTTCGGTGCAGAGTCAGAGTCCTAGTGTGACCAGCGACTGCACTGGGCAAGTGACCGGCAACCTTAGCACTGCCACTGCAAGTACTGCTCATATCACGTGCGTCAGTGAAGCCTGCCAGACTTTTCTTGAAGCGAGCGCAATTGAAGCGCCCATATAACACACGCTTCATAATCGATGGTCACCTGTCCAATCAATGGTACCAGCTACATGAGTACCATTGAATTGTTCACACGTCAACATTTCAATTGGCTACTGAAGCTGTTATCATCCGTTATCCAAGTCAACGTTCAGCGCTAGCATTGCAGCACGTCATGGATCTTGGATTGCAAGGAGTGCATGTCATCGTTACAGGTCGTACTCTATGCTATCCTATGCCACTACTGACCTGACCGTGTACTCGAGCAGGGGCAAGTGGCGGCATCGGGCTAGAGACTGTGAAATTATTTTGTGGTAAGTAATTTACTCTCGAGTGATGACTATTGAGTTGAATCAGACATTCAGCATTGGGCGCGAATGTGACCGCACATTATAACTCCAAATTTGGTCCGATCCAGGAGCTTCTGGCATCGAACCCCAGTCTTCAACACGTCCAGGCCAATCTGTCTCAAGAGGAGGCCATGGTGGCCATGTTCGAGTCGCTAGCTGCTATGCCCCATGGACCCATACAAGTAGTGATCGTCAATCACGCTATATATCCAACTTCGGATGTTCCAATCGCAAGGATGATGCTGGACCAATGGAACACCACCATAACCACGAACTTGACGTCATCATTCCTGGTGTGTAGAGAGTATTTGAAGCACCTTGAACGTGCACCCTCTACTATCAAGGAAAAGGCGGCGATTGTGCTTATCGGAAGTACCGCTGGGAAGTATGGCGAAGCCAATCACGGCTGACTACTCTGCGACGAAGAGCGGTCAGTGACGATTCTGTCCGCAGTTTGACATAGACTCATCATGTTGTAGCAATGATGTACGGTTTAAACCTCACTCTCAAGAATGAGATCGTGAAGATAGCCCCCAAAGGCAGAGTCAACTGTATTGCGCCTGGCTGGGTCAAGACACCCATGGCTGAAGAAGCCTTGAAGGATCCTCAAACAGTGTATCGTATATTATCTACGTCAGTCACGTCTTTATGCATCATGATTCATTATCTGTATCGAATTTCGTGCTACTGCAGGTGCCCGCTTAAGAAGGTGGCGATGCCAATCGACGTCGCAACGCAGATTGTGATCCTTGCATCATCCGCTCTCTCCGGTCATGTCACTGGTCAAGTAGTGATGGTTGAAGGTGGGATGGAGGGGAGATTACTAAACAGACCAGAAGATTTGCAGGGATCTTAAGTCGGGTTTTCTCATGAATGCCTCGTCCGAATCTGTAATATGTATAGGAGATGATGAAATGTCTGAATTCTCCACATGCAGGTACCTATTTACTGACTTGTGAGAGTCTCGGTGTCAATGGGTTTGCTTGCAGTTTTATACCTCCGCTAATCAATTATGTACTGTATATCCAACATAGGGTCTATGACCCAAACGGACCCGTGGACTGCGAAGCAAAAAAACCCTCACAACTAATGCGATCTGGGACGACCACAACTAAAGAACAGTTCACAGCACCTAACTTCACAATAAAATTCTCCCGTGCCACCACCCGAGCCTTGTGTTTCTGTTGATGGTGCTTCAGGCCCTTGCGTCCCAGGTGCAGGATGACCTTGTTGCATTGAACTGTTAGCCTCATTGGCACTTGTACGTTGCATAGTGGCAGCCACTTCCGCCTCAGTGGGAGGGGCAATGCTGTATCTCTGCAAACGTATTGGTTTCAATGACATTGAATAGAAGTAATGGCAACTCGTCACTTACATCTTCATCGCGAGCAGGCGCTGCATTGACAGTGCGTCTGGATGGTCCCACAAGAAACGGGCCGAAATTCCAACGCCGAGACTCGCGCGGCAAGATTGATTGCGATGTGTTTGCAGATCGAGTAGTGAAACGCAGGGAGCCTAGCAAACTGCGCCAATGAAGGGGAGATGATGGGCTCGCAGGAGGAGCTGTGTGATGTGGTGCGTAGTTTGTACTGGTACCCCAGAAGTCATCTCCCTGTATCAGTGTAAGGATAACTCGAAGAACTCAGGAACGAAAACCATACGGACATATCTCGCCAAGCCTCTGTTGTTGGGCTGCTGCTTGGAGGTCATGGGCATCAAAAAAATGAATGAATCGAACGAGACGAATGAGCGAAGGATCATCGAGGCTATTCACAACAGACTGACGTACATCTCTCGGTCGGGCTGCACGTCCCTAGTGAAGAAGTGAGACAGCGCGGAAGGGAAGGATGTATGATCTGCCTTGAGCTTCGCGTTGGGCTTTGCATCATTCGCATGCTAGATGACCGCCAAATGTACTTAGAAAAAGACGCTGACAACATATAGACACATCCACATAGTCAAGACCCTGCTGTTTGAGCATTGGCCCCATGCTCCATATCTAGACTTTCGCGTCTTTTCCGGCTTTTGCAATGAATTTTCCATCAGGGGATACGGCAACAGTCAAGAGTTCATTGTTATGCAAGAGTAGGTCTCCAATTGACTCATTGGTCTTGAGGTCCCAAATGCGGACTGAGAAGTCCCTTGCTGCACTAATAAGATAACATGTATCTGAAGAAAGACAGAGGGAGCTTACGCCGAAGGCATGAGCTCGAAAAGCCGTGACCTCCTTCCCATCAATCGACTGCCACTTTCTGATGGTGCAATCGAATGATGCAGAGAAGATGTATGCACCGTCCTTGGGCCAACACAACGACGTCACTCCATGTTCATGTCCCTTGGTCTGGATGAGCAGTTCGCCATTGTTTGACCACACAGAGATCATGCTGAAGTTGTCCTCCCCGCCACTCGCGAATTTGTCGCCTTGTGGAGAGTATCTGACGGCAAGGACCTGACCGTAACCGATTTCTATTGGTGTGGCTATTTGTTGGCCAGTAGTCGGATTCCAGTGTTGCATGGCGCCATCCTGCGATCCACTTGCTATCCCCGTGGCGTTGGGACACCAATCGACGCATCTCACTGCAGCATTGTGCCCCTTCCATGGGTCGCCGACTATGCTACCTCCCTTTATATTCCACAGCAGTAGTCTCCCGTCTGGGCTTCCACATATCATCATTGAGCCCATCTGTTCCTCATGGCTGTCCAGAGGCTTTCCTGCTGGCTCTCCGTCTCTTGTCCACTGACGAATTGAACCATGATCCGATGTGTTCATTATATTGCTACTGATGCCTAGACAGGGAATGATTCTCAACACACCCCGCCATCAAGCTCCCTGGTGGGCGTTGTAGTGCCGGTTTCTTCCAAGACGTGGTCCGAGTATTGTGATCGATAAAGTACGACTGACCGAGTGGTGAGATATCCCATTCACATCTGGGGACATTGAGTTGCAAGGGGTCATCTATGTTCAAATATGAGTTCTTCGTTCCTAATGTCACATTCTTTGCTCACATAATCGTACTCCCGGTAAAGGTCGGTTCTTTGAAGCCATTGAGTGTGTCATCGTAATATTGTACATTCTCATCCCACGTCTTATACTACCACCATTGAGGAGGAAGCGCCTCGTTTCCGCCTGCTTCTTGTTAAGTTACTTAGTAGGTATCACAATGCAGGTACTCACCCTCCCAAAGTGCATCCTGGCAATAATGTGCACCATAGCGTGACGATTTTGTTTCCCTCGTCCGAAAAGGTTCATGAAGCAACCGTGAGCCTAACCACGTCCCTCGTTCTTCATCTCTCTGTTTTGCTAGCGCTTTTGACTCGATCACATCGCCCAGCATGATAGTAGTCGAGAACGACAAGAGGCGGTGGAGCTGATGAAGAGACTTGCTAGATGGTCTGCTGTACATACTGTATCGCAGGCGCCGCATTTCAATAACACACACGCCAAGTTCATCAGCGAGCGACGAGCGTCAAGATATGAAGATGCCCGTGAATAGTAAGTCGGCCACTGGCAGATATGAGTTCTCCGACCATCTCTACTGTATAAATGAGTGGCAGATCATATGAACGCCTGAGTACTGGTGACTCGCCTTTTTACCTGCAGATCGAGTGTCTTTAGGATTGTAATCTAACAAGGAGACACGCTAGCGAAGCTGCTGGTCGAGAATATCAGACATTTTCTTCGCGATGTGACGACGGGATCGAAAATGACTAGCAACTAGTGCAGGTGACACTTATAAGTTATGTCACGTGTCAGTGACTCGTGTGCCACAGACGTTTTTTAACTTGAAGCGCCCATATGTATAACACACACTTGAAGCTATTTACAGTCGGCGGGTCACCTGTCCAATAACACCAGCTACATCATGATGAATACTATTGAATTTTTCACACCTCGACATCTCAATTGACTATTGAGGCCGTTATCGTCTGTTATCGTTTGGTTATATCCAAGTTAACGGTCAGCATCACTGACCACAACAGCACGTCATGGATCTTGGACTGAAAGGAGTGCATGTCATTGTTACAGGTCTGAATCGTATTCTGTAGTATCCTATGGCACTGCTGACCTGATAGTACTCGAGCAGGGGCAAGTGGCAGTATCGGGCTAGAGACTGTGAAATTATTTTGTGGCAAGTAATTTACTCTCGAGTGACGACTATTGAGTTGAATCAGACATTCAGCATTGGGCGCGAATGTGACCGCACATTATAACTCCAAATTTGGTCCGATCCAGGAACTTCTGGCATCGAACCCCAATCTTCAACATGTCCAGGCCAATCTGTCTCAAGAAGAGGCTGTGATGGATATGTTCGAGTTGCTAGCTGCTATGCCCCATGGACCCGTACAAGTGGTGATCGTTAACCACGCTATATATCCGACTTCAGATGTTCCAATCGCAAGGATGACGTTGTTCCGATGGAACACCACCATAACTACGAACTTGACGTCATCATTCCTGGTGTGTAGAGAGTATTTGAAGCACCTTGAATGTGCATCCTCTACTATCAAGGAAAAGGCGGCGATTGTGCTTATCGGAAGTACTGCTGGGAAGTATGGCGAAGCTAATCACGGCGACTACTCTGCGACGAAGAGCGGTCAGTAGCGATTCTGACCGCGGTCTGACAAAGACTCATCATGTTGTAGCAATGATGTACGGTTTAAACCTCACTCTCAAGAATGAAATCGTGAAGATAGCCCCCAAAGGCAGAGTCAACTGTATTGCGCCTGGCTGGGTCAAGACACCCAGGACTGAAAAAACCTTGAAGGATCCTCAGGCAGTGTATCGTGTATTGGCTACGTCAGTCACACCATCATGATTTATGATCGATATTGAATTTCGTGCCACCGCAGGAGTCCGCTTAAGAAGGTGGCGATGCCGATCGACGTCGCGACGCAGATTGTGGTCCTTGCATCATCCACTCTCTCCGGTCATGTCACTGGTCAAGTAGTGATGGTTGAAGGTGGGATGGAGGGAAGATTGCTAAACAGACCAGAAGATTTGCAGAGATGTTGAGCCGGGTTTTTTCATGAATGCCTTGTCCAAACCTGTAATATGTAGAAGATGATGAAGTGCTTGAATTCTGCGCATGCAAGTATCTATCACTAGCTTGTGAGAGTCTCAATGTAAATGGGGTTGCTTGCAGCTTTATATTCTGCGCTGTTATATGCAAACCGACTTGAAAGGAAGGTGGTTCTTGAGTCCCTTATTAGGTAAACGATTGGCAGTTAGCAACGTTGAGCCCTCGAGCCCTTCTAAGAGCGTTAAACTCTGTTGGTCTGAACCATCCAGTGGAGGCCACTGGCTGTTTGACTGTTTGAGCGCTTCAAGTCTGTCAGACGTCATACACTAGAAAAAAACGACTGTGCGACTAGGGGGGACTGGTGAAACATAAAATAAAGAGGCTCGCTGAGGTACGAAACGATACTGCACCAGTTGTCCTCAACTCACTTTGTCTGAGTCATTGATAGCTGGGACTGCCTAGCACTACTTCCAATCCGAGATGCTAACAGGGACATCGTCGCCTGGCATAGTGATGATAAATTATTGTCAGCATTCAGAACACAATGACATACTTGTTGTGAACAGCGTAGACTCACTCATTCTTGGGTCGAGCATCCTAACGTCACTGCCGTCGTCTCTGCCGATATCCATTGTTCAAGGCCAATAAACAGGCAATCCTGTTGCTGATGTTCTCTATTCAGGCTGCACTGTATCCCCGTGTCATTGTTACGGTGCCGTTCAGTGTTGTGATTTGTGGTTGAGATTTTTTTTTCGACTTGGCGCTTTAAATATGCTCACCGAATATGATTTTGTCGTCGAAGCCTCAGTGATGGATCGTAGGTCAGATATCGTCTCATGCCTGATGCGCATGATGAGGGATGTAAGTAATGTGGTTGACATGCCGCCAGCTCGGGGAACACGGCCCACTTCGTCTAAGGTAGATGGCATGAGCACACCTAAACGTTTTGCTCTTCATGATGCCGCTGCGTAGTATGAATGGAGGTGACCGGCGATGACATTGGTGGACCATACCCGGAAAATATGATATGGGAGGTGTCTCATAGACAACCTGTTATGTCTTCCCCCTCCTCTCGCATTCGTCATTCCATTAGTACCACACTCAACCAGCAAAATGGTGAGTAGAGCCTGTTCTCCTTCGGGTCGAGCGACAAGTTGATTACGTTGGTTGTAATTGCAGGTCAAAATAGGCATCAACGGGTAGGTTGTTAGAGAGGAGTAACAGCGAACAACGCATATTTCCCGTCTGTTTTCAGATTTGGTCAGTACCTTCGCTCTGTATGGCGTTGAATAGCGTGTTTCTGACGAACAATCGCATTTACAGGTCGTATGGGTCGTATCTGTATGCGTCATGCGGTCCTGTACCAGGACATCGAAGTCGTTGCCATCAACGAGTTAGTACATCTCTGTTATCAGTCACTTCTGTCCGTCTAATCTTTATCCGCGCTCACAGCTCCATGTTAAAGGTGGATGGAATGGTTGGTTTCGTTTCCGAGCGCATAAGGGGTAGCCCCTATTTCATTACGACCACAGGTAACCAAGTTCAGGTCTATCCCCGTTCACGGTAACTTCAAGGGAGATGTTCGTGCGGGTAAAGATGGCAAGCTCTACATCAACAACAAGCCCATCCACGTATTCAGTAAAATAAAACCAGAGGACATCAACTGGGGATCGGTTGGTGCTGACTATATCATCGAATCGAGTGTAAGTGTTGCACATACGAATTTAAGCTAGTCTCTTGAGCAAAGTTGAACAGGGGTCTTTCACCACGAGAGCCAAGTAAGCTCTGTCAAAAATTTGAGTTGATACTGATACTGATGACTTACTAGGGCAGCCGCCCATTTAATAGGTGGTGCCAAAAAAAGTCATCATTACTGCAATATCTGATGTGCCCACGTTTGTCTGTGGCGTCAATCTCGATACGTACAAACCCGAGTATACCATCATTTCTAGTGCCTCGAGCACTATCAATTGCATTGCCCCTATCGCCAAGCTCGTTCACGATAAATTTGGCATCGAAGAAGTCTTCATGTCCAGTATTCGTGCGGTCGACGTCACTGATAATAAATCTGTCGCTAACAATATCATCCCAACCTACACTGAAGTGGCGGAGGTTGTCAGAATGATAATCCCCTCGTTGGATGACAAGTTCACGTGTGTCATCGTTTTCTTTCGATCTGCCGGTCTGGCCCTAAATTTTTTTGTAGTGATCTTGAATTTCGTATTCCAGTTGTAAATGTGTCCATCATCGACCTTGTCGTGAAGCTCAAACGCACTACAACTTACCATGCTATTACGGCTGCCATGAAGGAAGCCGAAGAGGGTCCGCTCAAGGGCACCTTGTCTGTCTCTGATAATATTCTCACGTCTACAAACTTGCTTGAGCGTACCGAGTCGGCCATCTACTATCCTGGGCTTCACTTCAGTTCACGGTCCTTGACCGTTCCTTCAAGTTGGTCACATACTATGCCAATGACTGGGCATACTTGAAACGCGTCTGTGATTTACTTGTGTATGTGGCCAAGAAGGATGCGGAAAGGTGAGTGCCATTGGAAAAGTAATTTTACAAGGCTCAACTATTTTTACTTGTATGTGTGTAGTTCTGTCAGTAATGTGAACACGCAGAGTCGCTCTTGTTGATATGGGCGTGTTGCTTGCAAAGTTAAACACGGTTTGATAGAGTCATATGATTGCATATTGGACATATCCTAATTGCCATAAAATTACTAACGACTGCAGCAGAATTCCAGTATATATTGGCTTATTGATCCGTCTCTTTCTGAATCTCTTCAGCCATCATGTTTGTCAGTATGTAACTTGCGCACGATGTTCGAGTTAAACTTGTCGGGGTGGAATCTAAGTATCTCTACCTTCAGTCGGTCCTTGCGCGACTTGGTCTCCATCCCTGGGCGGAGGGGGTGGAAGATGAATTCCTCCATGCTACGGCGAGAGATGTCATCGGGGGATGCGCAGCCTTGCTGGAAGGTCGGCCACGGCATCTCGCAGAGCATAACTGAGGTCAACTTCTGGCTCAGTTTGAGCTCTTTCCACTTTGCGTCGTAGAGCTGGAAAAAAGCGACGAGATCTGCTTGAGCTTTGTTGCGACGAAGTGCTTCTTGGCGCTGCCTCTCCTGTCGATGAGCTTCTTCACGAAGGTGCTGCTCTGCTTGCACACGGGCCCGATGTTCAGCTTCCTCCTGAGCTTTATGGAATGCCTCTCGTTTGGCCTGGAGCTCGCGCTCGCGCTGCTCACGAAGGCGCGCCCGTTCCTCTGCATGACGCCTAGCTTCTTCTTGTCTGCGCCTGCCCTCCTCTTGTCTACGCTTCTATTCCTCCAGCCGCCGACGTTCCTCCTCCAAACGGCGCAGCTCCTCCAAACGGCGAAATTCCTCCTCTTCCTTCTTCCTCTGTGCGTTCTCTTCCAATCGGAGGGCAGCTTGGCGGTCGCGCTCCGCGTGCTCCAACTCACGTTGCGAACCCAACGCTTCAGCGTGTGCGACGACCTCTCTAGCATCTCCAAGCGTGTGCCTGCGTAGCTGATCGAGGCGGAGCTCTTCAAGCTGCTTGAGGAAAATACGATCTTCGGCGGTCATACCACCGGTTTGCATAGTCTTGAGAGCGACATTTTCGAGGTTATTGAGAGCAGCTGCTGCTTTTTCGCGCCTGAGCTTTGCTGGGTTGCAGAACCGGGGGCCTTTGCGACAGAGGTCTGGATGAGTGACCGTGAGATGGTAAGTGAAGCGCTTGTGCCAGAGTTTGCGGCGCGGGTGGATAATTTGACTGGGGAAAGCCTTGGTGGGCATGCTCTTCTTAAAGACCTTTGGCTTTGGAACAGCAGCCTTCGTGGGTGGACGACCTACACGGGCGGTGTTGGCTGAGGCGGGCTGGAAAATGTGCGGAAGGCCCTGTGTAGGAGGTGCATTGCAATCAAAGAATGCAGGTACATCTGGCTCGCGGGTGGGGCTGCTCGAAGGAGAGTCGACGCACGGTGAAGGGTGACGCGAAAAAATGGAGGGACGAAAGTAAGGCTTCTTCGAGGGGTTCAACATCCTGAATCCAGCAGGTGTTTGCGGGAAGAAGGGGATATGACGGTATGGCGACTTAGAGAACATATTTCTTGAAGGTAGTTGGGCGCGGACAAAGTATTTTGAGGTGTTGTGTTGTGGTCTTGGAACATCGCGCTCGTATGAGAGTGCAACCTTTAACGGCTCCAGCTGTGGACGTTCTGAGAGTGGGAATGTCCACAAGTCATACTCCTTGCATGGATCAATGGATTTCCTGAGGAGTTTCGGACTCCGCGACAAGGTAAGTTGTGGTCCATGAACATGCCAATAGATAGATAACGTATTATACTTTTCCGATAATGTGGACGACCGATTATCGATGGTAGCCAGAGGAAAAAAATGACAAGTAGCTTGTGGCCATATTATAAGGTTCGCATCCCTTTGAAGCTCGTTGGCATTTCCCCTTCCTTGGTAACGGTGGGTATGCCATAGTCGGCCACCAGCGTCAGCAGTCAGTCTCGCGGTCAGCAATGTACCGACGTATGAAAGTTATTCACGACGCATTAATGGTTCAAAGGCACTTATACATGATGGGATTGCCACTTTGTTGCAGAATCTGCTTGTGGACTCCGGTTGAGTCTCTGAAATAGCAGAACATTAGTCCACACAATCATAATAATGAAGTAGCTCGAGCTGATAAAACTTCCTTGATCAAAGCAAGTTGATCAATCATTATTATGTAACAGACTTGCCCACCGTGCACGTGACACATCGGGGTTATTGATATTTAGGAGAGGTTTATATGTTGTACACAATGCAAAGAAAATATTTGAAATTTAAACTAACTTAAAAATAGGTACACAACTTGAAAATTTGCCTGTGTTTTATGTGTAATCCAAAATATCAAGCATCTGCAACCATATTCCCACGGACAATATGTCAACAAATATAAGAAATATGATCAGATTCCATATGCCTGCTTCAATTTAAAGTTTAATCTTCATGTAAAACTTTGGACAAAACTTGAAATTTAGATGGGACAATATGCTTGCCAATATATCAAGTTTTGCCTGACCATTAGACATCCCTCAAAATTTCAAGTTTATGCTGGCAACAAAATGTCATGACAAAACTTCAAGTTTTGTGTGCAGATGAAATAAATTGTCCAATCATCACCCACTGATTGCCTGCCCATTGCCTGCCCATTACTCAATTGTAGCCTGCTCATGATCCAAATTCATTACCTGGTGTGGCAATACACACACAATAAGTCAGTATAGACCTGGTGGACAAGTGCAAGTGGGGAGAAGTATCAGAGTTTTTTAAATATTGGAGTACAAGTGGAAGAGGACTCAGTGGTGACATGGGTACATTATGTCAGAAATAATTGTAATATCCAAATGGTTGGGATGCTCTGGGCAGTCAAAAGTGACCTCCAGCTCCAGCCTCTCAGATGATATCTTTCTGGGCCTGAGACCAACTTCTCTGATGTGGTCAAAGAATCCTAAACAAGGACTGCAGCAGAGCTATATGTAAAACATGAGTTTAATGCTCAATGCAGCTTTGGAAGTGGCACTCACCAAGGGGTGTTGATATGAATACTTGTACCAATGTGGTACCCATATCCACCATGCCTGCACCTGCTTCCATGCCTGCATGCATATTGCAAGGGAACAGGTGGAGTCATCAGCCTGGTACCAGAATTGGCGATGATGATGGCATGAGATGCCTGGAGATGCAGATGGCATCTTGGAGAAAGTACCTGGAATGTTAGAAGCACTTGTGGTGGGTGACAGGTGAGATTTGTCAAATGGTCTTCACAACTTAACTTCATGGAGAGTGAATGAAATAACTCAAAGCAACAGTACAACCTGTTGATTATGAGGAGTACTGGAGGTTGAGGACCATGGATGGAAGCAAGTGGAGCAATTCTGAATGACAGTCCAAATGATGGTTAAGATTTTAAGGATGGTCAGCAGTTGTTAAGGTTGTACTCAAGGGATAACTGGATCCAAAGGGCTTCAGCCTCAGCTTGTGCGCTGTGCCCCTTACCTGAGTATTGCCCCTTATTTCAGGAAGGCAAGACTAATGCATCTGGAAGGTTGGATGAGTATCATAATGGATCTGGATGACTTCTGGATGCGGGATAGGTATTGTAGGGCTAATCCGGACAAGTCCAGACTAGAAACTAATGGTAATAGACTGTTGGAGACAGAGGCGGATACGGATAGACTATAGGAATCAATCCTAAGTCTCGGAGGGTGACAAGAGTAGAGATACTCAAGTCCAGAGGACAGGAATGAGTAGAACTAAGATGATATTTGAACTGAGGTGCTACAGAGAGTTACAGGAGGTTATATACTATAGGTATCTAATGGAATGATCAATCAGCAGAGTCCAAGGCTATGTACAAAGCATATGGGTAGTCTATTGGTAAGTAGAAACGGATCATGAATCATGAAACAGAAATGAAACATAGGTAACGGATCAGGGAGCAGGACAGATATACAGATAACTGAAATACTGGAGTTAGGGGGTTACTCAAAGGAGACAAGCGCTGGTTGTGGATTTGGATGAGTTGTGGACTGGACCAGATGAGTGGACAGATTGAATGATGAGATGTTGGAGGGAGATAAGATGTGGATAGGATTGGAGATAAGATGTGGATCTGAGATGAGATAAGGGTCGGATCTGAGATCTGGATGTGCGGATATGACAGTATCCCCCCTTTAGGGCTGATCCCTAGAGGCACAAGATCTGATGATCTGGACTGGACGATATGAGGGCGAGAATCAATGGAGAAGCTGATGAATGGAGTTTGTGAGTTCTGGTTTCCACAGATATACGGATGTCAAAGCGTCCTAGGTCTTCCTTCCTTTCCTCACTTTACCCACTCATACTAGCTTTGAATATCATGTCTGGCAACAAATCCAGTGGTCAGAAATCTGCTAAGGAGACTCTTGTGGAACTTCAGCACCAGATGGCACTTGCGGAGGCTGCAGCTCAGAGAGAGAAAGAGGAAGAGGAGTGGAAACATCAGGAAGCAGAGCAGATGTGTCAGGAAGTGGAACGGAAATGTGAGGAGGAGAGGAAGTGGATAGAGCAGTCCAAGCTCCAGATAGTGCAGGAAGAGAAGAGGTGGAGGGCTGAGGTGGCCAGGAGGGTGAGTGATGCTAACTCTATCAGATCCGGAACTGAGGGGTATGCTAGTCCCAGTCCGCTTCTATGTCTGGAGCTCAGGATGCTCCCTGCACTTGTTGTGTCAGTAAGAGTAAGAAGTGCTCCTGGGAGGATGCTAAGTCTAATGCGCTGGTGAGATATTCCTTGCCTCGGATGTCCAGAACTGGGTGTACTGATATCTGGATAGATCAAGTCTTGTGATGTCTGTAGGGTTGATAGGGCCTCCTGTCCCAGAAGTGCGGATAAGCCCAGGGAACTGAGGTGGAAGAGGCAGCATGCTGTGGTGACTCTGTCTCTGAAATCCAAGGGTAAGAGACGTCAGAGGAGCCCTACCCCTGAGGAACCAGAAGTGGAGGAAGCCTCCAATCTGCGGACCAGAATAGAGATGGATGAGGGGAGTGTGGAGTATGATGACCAGGCCTGGGTTGCTGCTGCCAACAGCATAGTAGTGGAACTGGCCCAGACCAATGGGCTTCTCCAGGAGAGTATTGGAGCTGTGGAAGGGAGTAGGTTGGTGATGGAGTGGATGAATACTAACATGGAGGACTTCATCCAGCAGCAGAGGGACTTCCAGTCCATCCTCCTGGAGGGGATCTGGAACAGATTCCGGATTGCAGATGCCTCTACTCCAGATGATGTTGACAAGGATGTTGAGGAGGAGGCTGGAGGATCTGGAGGGGACATGGAGACTGATGGATGAGGAGCTCTGGATTTCTGCTTCTGCCCCTAATGTACTTGTATCTGATTTTGTACTCATTGTAATGCAATTGGACCGGGTTTATCTGGATATGAAGAGTGAAATACTGAAACTAGGTCCGATGCATTTCCAAGTTCTGTGGCTAGTAACCAGGACATCTCTTCATCCATACCTTCATATCTGGACCATCGGATGAGGTAGAGAAGCTGACATTGTCATCTCCAGTGGTCCAACTTAGAGTCTAGGATTTCGGATATCTCATATTCTGGTTCTCCATCGACTTCTATTGGAGGTGGGGGTGGTTGGATATGATTAGGGATGGTGTTTGGAACTGTGGGTTCCAGTTGGGAGACATGGAAGACCAGATGTACTGAACACATGGAATCTGGGAGTCAGATGGTAAAGGAATGCGATCTGGGACAGGATATAATGTCAAAAGGACCTAAGTTCTTTTCCAAGAGCTTCTTGGAAGGGCAAGTGGAATGGAAGTACTTTGCTTTGACAAAGACTTGATCTCCAACCTTGAAGTCTGGGGCTGGTATCCACCTTGTGTCTGCAGGTCCTTGATAATGTTCTTGTGTGTGGGTCATTTCTTCTCGGAGGAATTGGTGAAGCTCATTGAGGTCTATGGCATATTCCTGTGCATGGATGGAGGAAAGGTCACATTCTGGGTGGATGGATATGTTTGGATGGTATCCCTTGTTGGCAAAGAAGGGCGAGACTCCAGTGGTAGCACTCAGAGTGTTGTTGTATGCAAATTCAGCCAATGTTACAAACTAGGATAGTTGTAACAACAGCAGCTTGATAAGAGCAATGGCTGATGTCACAATCAAGACCTTGCAAATGCAAGGGTTGTAAGACAAGGCAAAGAGAGTGTCTTTGACTTGAATACTGGTTCAAACAACTTAGGATTGGAGGTCCTAAGTGAAAGATGTTCCAGGTAAAACCTAGTAAGATTAAAGTAAAGAAACTAAAGCATACAAGAGAACTATTTATAGTGGGCTACTGTGCTTTAGGGCAAGTGTGAGAACAAAGTGAGTCAGAGATAAGAAATGCATAAGTGATAGCAAGAATAGGTCATCTAGCAACGGTGACTGCGGTTGTGATGTAATACAAGATACAAGTCAGAGATAAGTCTAGTGGTGGCATCATGCGGCTTGTGACATAATACAGTGAAAATAGGAGAAAATGAATAGGGGTGTACATAACTGTAACATTACCCCTTGTTTAGGAATGAAGTCACTGACTTCAGTTATCCTGATTCACCCAGTAGATAGGGTTGGTATCGTAGTTAGAGTCTAGCAAGTCATTTTGCTCCTCTGTAATTGTATAAGATGATTTATCAGCCATCTTGGCAGCATGATTAATAGCGTCTTGCTCAATCTCCCAATGAGCGAGAGCCTCATAGAAACCTGTGTCAGTCCAAACCAGTGGAATAACTGCTTCCCCCTTCAAGTCTTTACAAAAGACTGATAGATGTCCAGGTGCATACTCTTTGCAAACCCAACAATAGTATGCTGGGCAGTTCTTATGGCAATGCCCAGCGACACAACAGTTGCGACATACTACATTGTTGACGGTTGCTGTTTTCACAGTGGTGACAGTGGACAGCTGTGTGGGTGGAGATGGTGATCTGGATCATCGTTTATGGTTTCTGTGTGGGGAGACTGACGCTGTTCGTTTGGTAATATGGGCGGATCTGCACCTAGTAGGAGACTGACGTGTAGTGGGTGTGATGGGGGTAGGAGAAGGAGAAGCTGGTACATCAAGTACAGCAATAGGAGGGATATCATTATCCGAATGCTCAGTGGTAGCTGCCAGAAGAACTGGCAGTGGGATTGGAATGGCAACATGTGGAGAAGGGGGTCGTGCGACTGGATTGGTAGTGATTCATTCTGTGACAATGTGGATAGCCTCTCGGATAGCTTCCTTAGGGCCTGGACAGCTGCCGTTTGTTTCTCAGTTTGTTTCTCAGTTAGTTTCATTTACCACAATATATACAAACAGCAGTGACATAGGGTTTAGTCACACATACTAAGGACTCAATGCCGCCTCCACTGGCAGCAAGAGAGCAAATTCACCGGTTCTATGTCCTCCGAATGGCAGCAGCAATGGTTATCCAGCTCATAATAGGTGCTATAATTGTTTACATGACCCCATTTCTCAATAAAGAGCCTTACCATACCTCGATCCTCTCTGGGCATGCATGGGTGCAAGAGCTTGTCAATGGACATCCCAACCAGATCAAAAATGAGCTTAGGATGAGAAAGGTCGTATTTCATGCACTTGTACAGGAACTTCGGGCTTGTGGACTTTGTGATTCAAAGTATATTTCACTTGATGAACAGATTGCTATATTTCTCTACACCTGTGTGACTGGGTTATCAAGCCGTCATGTTGCAGAACACTTCCAGCACTCTCACACGACAATACAAAAGTATGTTCACCTTGCAAAGATATTTGTACTACCAGTAGCCTCACACAGGCCTTATCAGATATTTCAAGAAAGTCCTACTTGCCATATCTTCGGCTCCATTCTACAACAAATTTGTATCCCTTCTGCACGACAATGCACCCATACCAAAGGAAATATTGGAAAATTCTAAATTCTTCCTGTACTTTTCAGGTGCACTCGGGGCAATTGATGGTACCCACATTGCATGCTGCCCGTCTGCAGCAGAACAGCAACTATCATGAAACTGCAAAGGTGGTGTCAGCCAAAATTGCCTCGCTTGCTGTTCCTTCAATATCCAGTTCCAGTATGTCCTCAGTGGTTGGGACAGATCAACATCAGACTCGACACTCTACAATAATGCCCGGCTCACAGACCTATATATTCCAGAAGGGAGATATTATCTTGCAGATGCTGGGTTTGGGATATGCGACTCACTCCTTGTCCCGTACCGAGGTGTTCGGTACCATCTGGCTGAATGGGGGCGAGCTGCAGTTCGGTGAGTGATATACAACTCACTGTAGTGTCTTCTCAACGCTGTGACAGGCCAAAAACGTCAAAAGAAATTTATAATCACTGGCACGCTCAAGCTCGTAATGCTATTGAGAGAATATTCAGGGTGCTCAAGAGGCGGTTCATGATACTGGTACACCCACCAGAGTATAGTATGTCGATGCAAGCTCACATCCCCCCAGCCCTATGTGCGATCCATAATTTTATTCGCATTCACGATCCAACAGAAATAGAAGAATTTGCTGATGAAGACATTGTTGACTGTGATCCAGGCAAGTCTAGAGGCGACCTTGCAGAGGGACCAGCTGACCGTGAAGAGAGGCAGCAGGCGACTGAAGACAGAGATCATATCACGGTCACCATGTGGGAGGACTACCATAGGATTTGTTGCGCTTGTCAGAATACATGAATAGAGACCTACAATACTAGTATTTGAATCTACAGAACCTGCTGGTTAATATGTTTGATTTTTCTATCAACAAAAGACTTCCTTGGACCGTCATCTGTCATGACCATATATGCATCAGCAGTGCTGACGTCCATCTGAAATGCTTCAATGAGCGCTGCCATACTATCATCGTCAAGATGCTTTTCTAGCTCCTGTGCGTGTCGCATGGCCACCTGTTTGCACTGAGGTGACAGTATAATAGATGGGCTTGAAGTGTGTGATTGTGATGAGGCTTGGAAGATGTCACTGAATGCTGAAAATTGGTCATTGATTGCGTAGAGTGCCCCCACTGATCCGCTAAACTGACGGTGTTTCAATGGTGGACCAGAGCCTGTAGTACCAGATCCAGAGGCAGTGAGGGAGGGTGTTGAAGACCGGGTAGATACGAACTTGCACTTGACTGTGGTTCTGACAGGAGTCACCTCCCAAGGAATAATATCGTCTTTGTCGTTGTCCTCAGCCACTACCTCTCTCTCGGCAACCATTTTCCCTTTGTCACTGACCATTCCTGCTACTCGCTCCTGGTCCTTGACATACTCATCAACTAACCGCTCTACCTCATCTTCCACAACAGGTTGAGTATTGTTTCCATTGGCCTGGTCATCATCAGGGGGTGCTTGTTCAGACTCGAATGTCTCATGTCCAGCATGGAAGGCATTGGTACCGCAAGGGCATTGGTACCGCGAGGGCATTGTGTGCACATGAGTTCGTCCATCTCGTGGAAGTGTTCCCAGCCCTTGTTGCGCAATGGTTTGGTATCAGGATGTGTCTGCAAACTCATAATCATATCAGTACCCCTCTCATATCATAACTGAAGTGCACCTTTGCAAATGCCATCCAACGAGCGGCGTCAGCAGGACCAATATTCGCACCGAGTTCATCATCCCATGAAAAGCCTGATTGAGATTTGATATCGATAATAGTGGCATATTTTTTTTTGCACTGTGCAAATTACAATCAGAATATAATCTAGCATGAGCAGAGAATGTACATTTAACCACTTGTTCTTGCATGATTGCCAGTCCCTGCCAGATCCCCCTACATGGTTTTCCTTCGAAATGCCATCTGGCAGCTCCTGCAAATGAGTTGATGTGCCAGTAAAAGTAGACTGTTTGAATCCTGTCCCATCTCCACCTTCAGCACGGTGAGCTATGAGGTATTCAAGAAGGCGGGATGTCTCTTCGACAGTCCAGCAAGCAACTGCTAAAGTCCCGGCATTGTTTGCTGAAGGTATGGTAGTCTTTTTCTTTGCCATAGCAGCGGTAAAGGGAGGTATGAGTGGGCATTTGAGACCGTCACACAAAGGTCACTGTTGGTCACTGTTATGTCACAAGTGCCACACCACATACAGAAACAAACTGAGAAACAAACTGAGAAACAAACGGCAGCTGTCCAGGCCCTTAGTAGTAGAAGGCAGCAGGCGGATTGCAGTATTACAAATATGTATACAAAGGTGGCAGAAGATGGTCTTGTGATGTTTGTCATCAAGATGGTTGGTGGTACGCTCAATGAGGCTAGCATCTCTGATGATCCTGACAAGGAGCCTGCTAGGGATTGCTCTGTTCTCTCCTAGGATACAGTCTATCTTGATTGTGTACTGTGGGGAAGTGATGGTGGATTCAAACAGGGTATTGTTCTTGATTTCATCGAGAATGGTAAAGTAGTCAGAGAGACTAGAATTGTTAGAAATGGTGGTATCTGATAAAGGTGGGGAGACGATGGGGGTATCCGCAGCAGCGGCAAGGTTGATGGCGGTGATGTTCTGATAGTCGGCAAGGGATAATGGCTGAGCAATGTTTTCGGATACAGTGTTCATAGCAGCAGTGAGTTCTTCGATGCATTGGATGCAGAGACAGAGGTGTTCAAGAGACATTGTTCTGGAGTTACAATCAATGGGTCTTTTTATATGCAGAGAGGATATTAATGGCATTGCTGAGGTTCTCTTCTGGGATCCATTCATTACTGGCGGAAGAGTATCCTTTCCAAGACACTAGATAGTGTCTTTGTTTACCCATGCCTTTGTGCGATAAAATTGCATCAATTTCATATTCTTCTTCATTATTGATGATGTCTGGGGGAGGATCATGGAAGTTTGGCCCGTGAATTTCTGTCTCATGATAGGACAATAGTTCAGAAGCATGGAATGTGGGGTGGACTTTCCACTGTGGTGGTAATTGGAGTGTGAATGTGATAGGGGATAATATGGTGGTGATGGGAAAGGGACCATATTGTTTTGGTGCGAATTTCCTAGATGGTAGCTGCGTGATCAAATTCTTTCCTGACAACCAAACCTTATCTCCTATCTTCCATGGGTGATATTTCTGTCCATGAGTTCATTCTGCCATTTGTTGCATAGCAAGGTTATGACAGGATAATGCTTCTTCTCTGGATTTCTGAAGTGAGCGAAGTCTGTCTCCTGTGGTGGGGATGGTAGAGTTGGGGAGTACGTGAGGTAGAGCTCTTGGTTCATATCCCATCATTAGGAAGAATGGTGACGTGTTACGGGAGTCATGTTTCTGATGGTTGTGGATGAATTCTGCCATTGTGAGGTGTTCTACCCAGTCTTCAGGGTGGTTGTGACAGTAGATACGGAGGTAGGCTTCAAGTTCTTGATTAAGCCATTCAGTCTGGCCATCAGTCTGAGGGTGATAAGCGGCTGATGCAGCTATGTCGTATTTCAAAAGCTTGGCAAGGGCTTTTGAGAATTTTGATACAAATTGTGGTCCTCGGTCAGAAATGACTTTCTCATGTAGTCCGAATCTGTGGTAGATGTATTTGAAGAATTTTGTGGCAACGCCTTCAGAAGTGATGGTTTTTGTGCAAGGGATAAGAATTACCCCCTTCATAAGGCCATGGTCTACCACAACCATAACTGAATCAAAACCGGCACACAGGGGAAGATCAGTGATAAGATTGACAGAGACCTGGGTGAATGGTGTGATGGTGACAGAGGGAATCAGGACAAGAGGTGGCGTCATCAGGTGGGTATCTGACTTCATTTGCTGACAAAGGGCGCAACCCTCAATGTATTTACGGATATAGGTACCCATAGATGGCCACCAAAAGTCCTGTTTGATGAGCTCTTCAGTTTTAAAACGACCAGGGTGACTGGCAGTAGCGTGATCATGACAATGTTCTAGAATAAGATGCCAACCGGTGGGATGGACATAGGCATGATCCTTATAATAAAGGATATCATCCTTTATGGTCCAATCAGCAAGGGTGGATGTTAAGAACCATGCTCAAAGGAGAGAGAGACTGACTCAGAGGGGCTTGGCCTCAGCTTATACACTGTGCCCCTTACCTGAGTATGTGCCCTTCATTCCAGAGGAAGTCCGATGATGGTCTGACAAAGTCCAGAGGACTTCCAGAGGCTGGCTACTCTGGTGGAGAGTGCAGGAGGACTTCCAGAG
>NW_024538829.1:0-23055 GCF_016647635.1 Suillus subaureus | reverse complement strand
GGATGTTGGTGGAGGAGTAGAAAGGGACATGAAAGCTCAGGCGAAAATTGTGACGATCTATACACGATCTAAGCCTAGCCAAGCCTCGATACGGGAAAACGACAAAGCGACGCGGCAGACTTTCGTTGACAGGTGGGTGCGCATGGGTGACTTTGAGTTAACCTAACGACGGTGGTTTGCCCATCACCACATGAAGCTGATTTATCCCTTTCAATTTATCGTGACTATAAGTAAACTTGCGCGTGTATGTAACTGACTAGCCATGGAATCGAATAACGCAAGGTTTGTCATTATGTAAGTCAAAAGTCTCGATCACTGCTAGAATACCGGTGTGATGCGGCCATCGCACAACGCACTGGCACATGGCTAACGAGTTCAGTTCCATCTATTACCGTATAAATGGCTAGGCCAATCACAAGTCATTTTCATATCCTCAGAAGTCAGCCGTAGCAGTGCTGAAGCCTCGTGCCATATCAGCGGTCAAGTATGTACTACAAGTCACTCTTCCCTGACCTGCCAAAGGTCCCTGAATCAAACATCCACTACCTTCTCTTTGACAGGCCTGACCAGCAGACTGGTCAGATTACACTTTATTCGCAAATGTGGCTACTGACCAGCGGCGTTCGTTCAGGGAGTTTGTCGAGCGTGTCCGATGGCGCTACTGCACTGGGTGCTGATGTGTCGCAGGGTGGCTAGGTCTTCACCCTGAGAATGGGGAGCTTGTAGGTATTCTGAGCAAGAATTGCCCAGTATGTTTCATTTTCTTGCACTGAGCTTTTAAAGCGAATAAGCTCAATTTGTCAGGAATATATCGCTTTAGTGCATTTGCTGCTAGTTATCACAGTTCCATTTGCACTGTTCTCATTAGGGTATGGGTGAAAACTCTTTGAGCAGTTATTAACACGGTTAATTAGCATGTCGCTCGCAGGGAATTATAACAAGCAAGTTATTAACAAGTTTTTAACAATCATGTGACCAAAAATTCAAAATTTTCACTGAGTTCTCTACCAGTCGGTCCACTTGGCGTCCGCATCCTCCAGGTCACTAGGTCCATCACTGCTGTGGCTGTCATTTGCTAGAGCCTGGTCAGACTTCAAGCCAAAATGTCAGAATCCAGAAAGGAAAGCATTGTTCTGTGTCAGTGTGACTGTAGAGTACAGATCTGCTACCAGCAGATTTTGCATGTGGTGCATGATCCAGGAGGTGCTGTAAAACCTCAGGAGTAGGTGTAGTGTGTGTGCGAAGGTCATAGGGATATAAGTTTTCGTGGTGTGGGTCATCATTACTGAAATACTGATGTAAAGATGAGGGTTCTGTCACAGTGGGGATGGAAGTCGAAACAGTAAAAGAGACGACACAGACATATTTTTGTCTGGAAAAATAATAGACCACATGCGGTCTGGAATGGCAAAAAGTGAGTCCAAGTTGTTGTTTTCAACCATAACTGCTAGTGTCTGACAGACAAGTGATTCAAAGAGCTTAGAGAAAGTTGGAAAAATGCCATTGTGATACTTTGCAGTTGTTCTTGCTGTCTTCTTTGCATGATTTGCACAGTGCTGAGAGTCCAGTTGGTGATCATTGATGATCAAGGGGAAGGCACAAAGGCTGGACCCTTGTGCACAGGGGTCACTTGACTTATTAGCACTTTATTAACCCCTCCCATGCAGCACCCATGTTATTAACTGTTATTAACAAGTTATTAACATGTTGTTATTAACACTGCTAATAAAAAATGGGTTTTCACCCGTACCCTAGTTCTCATTGTACTCTACACCTTACGAGTTCAAGTTTGTCAATTTGCTCGTGCAAGTGACTAGAATTTTTGCCAGTCCCTCATTGCTACCACTTGCCTTAACCTCAGGTCTTTCTGAAGATCGGATCTACATCTTAGAAGGAGAACATAATGGTTACACAAGCTACGATCAACTTGTCTCCTCTACTCGCAAGAATAGCATTCCATGGCTGCCAGTCCATCATGCTACTAAGGATACTTTGGCCTACCTGGTCTTTTCCAGTGGGACAAGTGGTCCGCCCAAAGGCATGTATCTCTTTCGCAGTTTTTATCACAGAAGCATGGGCATGCCATATGTAGCATTTCTGACTTCATCTTACAGCCATCATGGTATCCCATGGAAATATCATCCATGCCACCCTAGGAGTGATGGTACACTCCATGAAAATAGATAAAATCCAAGAGGTATGCATTCATCTGACATTACTTTCTTGCTATCCCAACCCTTCGCCAGCCACCTGTATGGGACACCCCTGATGGGCTTCAAGTCTACTTCTCTGTCCTTCCTGTCTACCACTTGTATGGCCTGTACATGACCAGTTTTTTAAACTTCATCAAATGCTCTACAATAGTCATGCTACCAAAATAGGATATTGACTTGTTTTTCGATAGTATCCTGAAGTAAGTGCAGTTCATATGCTGTGCTACTGATATTTATGCTTGGGTCGCAATTAGATACTGTATCATGATGATAAGCCTCATCTCATCACTAGTACACCAGGTGGTTTACCATCCCCGCTTTGAAACTGCTGATTTGAGCTCAATTAGGGGCATAGGTAACAGTGCTGCATACCTCCCACCTGAACTTGCTGCCCAGCTTTGTGCCTGTTTCCCAAGCATGGAAAGAATTACCTCAGGTGCATTTCCTACTCCTGTCTTGTTTGTGGATTATTGTACTACTACCCACTTTTACAGGTTATGGTTTGTCTGAATTCGCAGGTGAGCACCCATTACTCATTATAACCCCAACCCCACTACCCGGTGGTAGACAGTGGTGACCATGAACCCCTTGCCTGGCATGCTTGATGGATGGGCCAAGAACAAACCTGGCTCAGCCGGAATTCTGGTCTCCAGTGTCACAGCTCGCATTCTCCATCCCAATGGATCTCTTGTGGGTCCAAATGAGGCAGGTGAACTCCATGTACATGGAGGCACTGTGATGCTGGGATACAAGGCAAATATCAAGGCAACACAGGAGATATTCATCGATGGGTGGCTGCATATGGGTGACCAGATGCGGATTGATGAGGATGGAGTACTTTTGTGAGACAAATGACATGCTAATCACTGCATGACACTGATATACCCTTTTGTAGCTTTGAGGACTGCACTAAGGCAAGCTTGTGCCGTCTACATATCACTCATTGGTGCTTGCTGAGCCGTCACAGGACACACTCAAAATTTCGGGGATGCAAGTTTCCCCTGTTGAAATCGAGAACATGCTTCTAGCGCAGCCCGACAAGCTCATCACTGATGTGAGTGTCATGGGCGTTTCAGGTGGGCGTACCTCAGATGAATGCATCCTGTGAGCATGGATCGTGCTTTCCCCAGCAGGCATGGCGCTTGGTAAGAAAGAGGTCATGGTGCGATTTGATGCATGGGTGCAGACACAGCTAAGTTGGTATAAGTGGTTGAGGGGGGGAATTGCGTGTGTGGAGATGGTGGGTGTGTTTTTCGCCTTCTTGCCTTCTTTCTTGAGCTGACTGAATGCTTTGGTAGATTCCAAAGTCGCCAACCGGAAAAGTGTTGAGGTGGGTGCTTGTGGATGAGTATGCAAGGGATGGGAAGGTGAAGGCAAAGGCAAAGGCAAGATTGTGAAAATGCGGTGGGAATTTCAAATTTCAAATAAAACCTTTTAGCTCTTTGAGTACTAGTGCAAGTAAGTACTTTTAATCAGTTCCTCATTTGACTTTGCAAGTCTTGCATCGAGAAAACGAGATGGGAGGAGCATGACACTCTCAGCACTAAAGCTCAAGAGTGTCTGCTGAGAAACAGATGTATTTGTCAAGCCTGGTGTCCCAGCTGAAAAGCTCGGGTTCACCAGGGCTAAAAGTACAAAAATTTGAGTATAGATTGCTATATACATCAATCAGGGAGTGGGATATGTGGTGGGTAGCAAAATATTTTTCTGCTTCACAGTGGTCAAACAGAAAAGATGCGGTTCACCTGTGTGCAGGTGCCCAGATATACTTCAAGAGAGGGGCTTGAATCCATGTAAGCACAGCGGTGCATGGACCGTGTCAATGCACAGTCACAGTTGTTGAAATTGCCTCACAGATTAAACCTGCAAAAACAAAATTTTACCTCTGATTAATCAGTTCCTCATTTGACTTTGCAAGTCTTGCATTGAGAAAACAAGATAGGAGGAAAAACTTTTACTTCGCATCATCAGCAAGCAACATGAAGGCAATTGCTTCTTGGTCACATACCAAGTGGCACCCCGACTAAGACCCCAAAAACCCTTTGAGATCATCGTGCTCAACAGCACTAAAGCCACCTAACAGTGCCAACAACCTTTCTCCTTTTACTCAGAAAATCACTAAAAACCTCAAAAAACATCTATTAGATACATGCTCCATTGCCTATACATACTGACATGCCCCAAGCAAAGCAGGGCGTTGGACCAGGGAATGGTCCACCCAATCTATGCCCCCTGATGCTGAGTGTTGGTCCTAACACCTGCCATACCACCCAGAACCCTACTGCTACTGAGGATATCAAAGCTATGTTGAACTCAGTGATGGATGTGATGAGCACAGAAGCATTCCTTACCTCCAAGCTGCTCTGTCACAGAGACCAGTCCTTCACCCTGTCCCACCTCACATCTATCCTCTTTCACATCACTCAGATGTCCACAGGCACCCCACTCCCAGTCATTATAGTGATCCGTGCAGTAGCCTTCATCCTGAAAAAACACACAGTGTGTGAAATAGTGAACACTGCTGCTGAACAACTTGCGACCACCATAGTCCCGCAACTGACAGCTCAATTGAAGGAAGCCCTCACACTGCAAGTCATGGACATGCAGGCCACCTCTGAACACCTCACCAACTCAATCAAACAAATTAGCGAGACCATAACCCCCATGATAGAGATGGCTGAGTGCATGCACAGAATGCTCAAGGCCAAGTATGAAGAATGGGAAGACAATGCAAAAGTAGCAGCTGACAGAATAGAAGAGGCAGTGAACGAGCTACATTTATCAGTAGAAGAGTATCAGAAATCCCTGAAGACACTGACCCCATCCCTAGACTCCACTCAAGACTGCATTAACCAGCTCTCAACTCAACTACTGACCACCCTGCAGCAAATCACTCCCCAGACCTCCTCCCAACCTACATACAGCTCAATCATCACCTCGCACCTCCCACCCTTGGTCAACAAAGCAGTTGGATGTGCAGCCATACAGTCATGAGAGATCCTGCTGGAACCCCAGGCCAGCAACACACTATTCCCACCAAATACCCCCAACCCCAACATTGCAAAGAAGCTGAAGGCAGCCCTCACTGCCATCTGTACCAATGCCACACCTCCAGGAGACATCAGATCAGTGACCTCCCTCCATAATGGTGGAATTGTTGTTGAATTAGAGTTCAAATGCCTAGCGTCCTGGTTAGGAAGCGCTGCTGGAAAAACACTCCTGGAAGGGTAATTTGACTCCACCATATTGTTCTGCAACCACACCTACTTGATTGTCATAGAATACTTACCCATTCAAATGCAGATTGAACAGGACGAGTTCTTATGCAAGATTGAACTAGAGAATCAACTACCCTCCAATACCCTGTCCTCCATCAGATGGATCAAGCCTCCCTTACATCACACCCATGAACAATGCAAGGCCTTTGCGTTGCTCCAGGTATTCATGGCCCCAACCACAAACGACATCCTCTGAGATGGACTCTGCATTGACAGCGAGCACTTTGCAGTCTGCAAAGACAGGAAGGAGCCAATACACTGTGCAAAATGTCAGCAGTACAGTCACATCGCATGCAACTGTACTATGTCACTCGACACCTGCAGCACCTGCAGTGGCAAACACCACACCACCCAATGTACTGCATATTGCACCACCTGTTGTGTGAACTGCAAGAGTTCTACTCACACAAGCTGGAGTAGGAAGTGTCTGGAGTTCATTTGCAGATGTGAACTCCTGGATGAAAAATACCCAGAAAATAGAATGCCTTACTTCCCTACTGAGTCTACCTGGACCCATGCCATCCAACCTCCCATGCCTCCCAAAGCCCCAATGCCTGCCCATCCTCCCTCCTTATCACCATCCCCAGCACATTTCCCAAGACTTGTTAATGCCAACCTCTGCCAAACTACTATAGCCTTCCCAAACCAATTGGAGCCTCCTCAAGCCTAAACTTCCTCCACCTCAAGACAACCCAGCCCCAGCATGGGCTCCAACCCTCCTCCCTCTCCTCTTGACTTCCACAAGCAATCAGTGGACCTACTTAGGGAGCTCTACCCTCCTATGGGCTTTGGTGACTTCAAACCCTCCATCCCCCCTGGCCCATCCAGGTCTTCTAATGCCCTCAACAGTCCTGCTTCACCCTCCTTCACCACTGCTCATGAGTGAACAAACTGATGACAACAACAACTCCATAAGACTCTGCATCTGGCAGCAAAACCTCAACACCTCTCTCATGGCACAAGCCTCACTCCTCAATAACTGCATTGTTGCTAACTGGGACATTATCACTATCCAAGAACCCCATATCAACTTCCTGCACAACACCAGTGTGAATCATCACTGGCATGTCTTCTATCTGACCCTACATTACACTCAACCTCAGAGCAAAACTTGAGCCGTTGTGAAGAAGAAATTGGTACTAGGCAGTTAGCAACTAGCACTACTTATCCTAAGAGGCATGAGTTAATTGATTGGCCCAAGAGGACTGCTATTGAAGCACTTTCTTCAATTATGTGTGAGGGAAGTAAGTGAGTGAAGGAGTTATAACTTATGTCAGCCTAAGAAACTTGAGTGTGGACCATATGTATACCTTTGAATTTCTATGCCAAAGAATTGACCGTGAGTGCAGGCAAAATTGACCAATGTTAGTATCACAAGAGTGGGATGAACTGTTGGAAGATATAAGTGAGTGTATTGGATGTCAGATGCCGGTGCAGCAGATGTAATGTGCACAAAATTGACTGCACTCTATGGAGCAGCCGGTCGCAAGGGATATAGCTTGAATGAAGAACTGTGCTAAACTACCAGTCGCAGGTTGGGTATTCTTGCAAGAGCTTAAGGGTAAGATCCTAGTGGTACAGAACTTCAGAGCGGTCGAAATGCCCAGGATTTCCAAGAAAGAGCAAAATAGATGGATTGTGCAAGGTCTACAAAATTAATGCGAGAACAACTCTCCTATAGAGCTGAGTCCAGGGGGGCAGGGAACTACTCAATCATATGTACTGCGGTCATTTATATCATAGTGTGTGAATGTCTGGAATGCATAGGTGAGAATTGTAGTGTAGTTAGCAAGTGTGCAATGAGTCTATAGGTAATAAGACATCATGTGCTGCGGAATGTGAGTAGATGTGTAATAAGACCTGCAGCTTGTTTAGCAATGATATTTGGGAAATTAACGCACCAGTGGAGATAGGTGGACATGGATAGGACATGGAAGGGTGGATTCCTAGGACTGGACCAGAGTAAGAGTGGATGGGTCGATATATATGGATTTAATGATCTGTGCTTTATCTCCTTTCCTGAAGGTGAGAAGAACCATGCTATTGATCATACACACCTAGCACCGGTATGATTGTCACACCATCACCCTAATCAGTGCATCCCTAGATACTAACTCCTGGAAACAGATCTCTTTCCCATCCTTGGATGTTGTAGTCATCCAATTATCAGGTCCATACAGTAACTGTATGTTAAAGTCGTACTCAAGGGATAACTGGATCCAAAGGGCTTTGGCCTCAGCTCATGCACTGTGCCCCTTACTCAAGTATTGCCCCTTATTTCAGGAAGGCAAGGCTAATGCGTCTGGAGGGTCAGATGTGTAGCATAGCGGATCCGGACAACTTCCAGATGTGGGATAAGTATTGTAGGGCTAATCTAGACAAGTCCAGACTAGAAACTAGCAGTAGTGGCTGTCATAGACAGATGCAGATGCAGATAGACTATAGGAATCAATCCTAAGTCTCGGAGGGTGATGAGAGTAGAGATACTCAGGTCCAGAGGATGGGAATGAGCAGAACTAAGTTGATATTCAAACTGAGGTGCTACAGAGAGTTACAGGAGGTTATATATTTAGGTATCTAATGGAATGATCAATCAGCAGAGTCCGAGGCTATGTACGAAGCATATGGATAGTCTATTGATAAGTAGAAACAGATCACAAATTGTGAAACAGAAATGAAGCATAGGTAACAGATCAGGGAGCAGGATGGATATACAGATAACCAAAATACTGGAGTTAGGGGATTACCAAAAGGAGACGAGTGCTGGTTGTGGATTTGGATGAATTGTGGACCGGACTGGACAGGTTGGACAGATTGGATGACAAGATGTTGGAGGGAGATAAGATGTGGATAGGATTGGAGATAAGATGTGGATCAGATCTGAGATGAGATAAGGATCAGATCTGAGATCTGGATATGTGGATATGACACTGTACTATTTTCAACATCTACAATGATTGCAACTCTCCTGCCATGCTAACCACCCTTGACACCTTTTTAGACTCTAACATGAACATTATTAGACCCACTACCACAGACCATATGATGTGGCTGGGAGATTTCAACCAGCACCACCCTCTATGGGAGGACATATGTAATAGACACCTATTTAACTACGCTGCTGCTCACCCACTAATTGACCTGATTGCTGACCATAGCATGCTACAGTTGCTTCCACATGGTATTCCAACCCTTCAATCTACCAGCTCCGGCAATTGGACTCGTCCCAACAACATATTTGGCACAGAACATCTACATGATGCTATCATCTCCTGTGACACTAATCCCTCCCTCCATGGACCCAAAACTGACCATGTCCCAATACTGACCATTCTAGATCTAGAGACACTCCAAACTGACTTGACACCTCATCGGAACTGGCGGGAAGTTGAATGGGAAGCCTTCAACAACCAACTTGCCAACCTCATCTCTACCTACCCAGCTCAGCCCTTGGCATCTGGTGAGGAATTTCAAGAAGCAGCCTGGCACCTCACCCAGTCCATAATGACAACCATCAACAAATGTGTTCCCTACTTGAAGCCATGTCCTCATTCCAAACAGCAGTGGAATCGGCGCATAACAGGACTATGGGACAGGGTAATGGAGCTCAGTAGGATATCATACCAGATGCGAGGCCTACCTTTACATGTGTGCCATGAGGAACTTAAGACCATCAAGAACCTCTACACAAACAAAATTGAGGCCACCAAGAAACAGCATTGGGTTGAATGGCTTGAGGATATTGAAGGTAATGATCTGTGGACAGCTAACAAATACATATCCTCAGAACCAGGAGATGGGGAAAAGGCTTGCATTCCCACTCTCACAGTGCCCACCCCGACAGCACTATTATTGAAGCAATTACTAATGATGACAAGAGTCATATAATAGCTAAGTCCTTTTTCCCTCCTCCCCCTGTTGTTGATACCATTCTCCCAGATGCTGAATATCCCAACCCTGTTGAGCAACCACCTCCCATCACCCCAGACCAGATTGCCCGTGCCATCACCCACCTCAGCAGATACAAAGCCCCAGGCCCAGATGGCATATGTAATATAGTATTCAAGGAATGTGCAAGTACCCTGATACCATATCTAACCCCCCTCTTTAATGCAGTCTTTTCCCATCATGTATACTACCAGCCCTGGTGCTGCTTCACCACTGTCATTCTTCAAAAGCCAGGCAAACCCAATTACTCAGTACCCAAGGCCTTTCAACCCATTGCCCTCCTCAACACCACTGGCAAACTTCTGGCCACTGTCATTGCTGAACAGCTAACATATATCCTAGAACATCATTGCCTGCTTCCCAACACTCATTTTGGAGGACACCCAGGTAGGTCCACCACTGACTCACTTCATTTACTGGAGGAAACGGTCAAAAATGCATGGCAATCTCAAAAGGTAGTATCAGCACTGTTCTTGGATATTGAGGGCACCTTCCCCAACACAGTTATGAAACACCTTCTTCATAATATGCACATGCACCACATCCCAGGTAACATCATTCACTTTACTGAACTCATTCTTTCCAATAGACACACTCAACTCAAGTTTGACAGATTCACCTCCAACTGGTTCCCCATTACTAATAGCATCGGGCAAGGTGATCCATTGTCCATGATTCTGTACATTATTTATAGTTCAGGACTCGTTGACATTGCTAGGCCTCAAAGAGGCTGAGAATCACTAACAGAACTAACCCTTGCCTTTGTAGATGATACAGCTTTCATAGCAGTGACCAAAGACTTTGCCACTACTCACAGCATATTAGCTGACATGCTAGAATGACTGGGAGGAGGCTATGCATGGTCCAATGACCACAACTCTTGCTTCGAGACCAATAAGTTCACATTGATGGACTTTTTGATGAACTGCCTCAAAGAAAGACCTACCATGCATATTCAGGGATCCACCATCCACCCCACCCCCACTCACCAGTTCCTTGAGGTAGTGCTAGACCAAGAACTCCATTGGAAGGCTCAAATTGACACCGCCATTGCATGTGGGACCGCATATGTATTCCAGCTATGCCATCTCTCCTCTACTGCTAAAGGGATACCATTACAACTGATGCATTAGCTCTACCAAGCCGTAGCAGTCCTGAAAATGCTCTATGCTGTTGACCTTTGGTTCTCTCCTGTGTACCATGAGGGTACAGATGATTTGCAATTGGGATCAATTGGTGTTGCAAAACACCTTTCAACTGTCCAATGGATTGCAGCTCTCATGATCACAGGCACTATGAAGACCACAGCCACTGATATACTTGAAGCACACACCAACCTCCTGCCTACCACACTCCTCCAGAATGCCTGTTACAGGGCTGCCATGTGCCTCACCACTCATCCCAAAACCCACCCCCTACACAACCTCTTGAGATGAGCAGCAAGCAAATATGTCACAGCACACTATACTTCCCTACACAAACTCACCTGCTGATATACCATCATCCACGACAACATCAAGACCTTTATACCATCGAGACAACTGCCCTCCTCCAACCCATAGTCAATGCACATCACTGGATCCAAGGAAGATGCCATAGCGGAACATGAACAACTCACCAAATCCATTCAGGTCTACAGCAATGGATCAAGACATAAGGGATGGGTGGGCGTGGCTACCAGGCATCAATACAAGCAGGTGAGAGTTTTTATTCAAGACCAGTATAGGGATTTCATATTCTGTGGGCTTGTATAGGCAGATATTGCTTAGTGTTATGTTCGCACTTTTGGTGCTTATGTAATCATCATAGTTTTCACCACTTACCAGTACCAGTCAGAGACTAAGAGTTTATAGCATGATTTCCTATCCTCTCTGAGCACTAAGCTTAGTCCAGAAACCCTTTAGGGTTGAATAGCAGCTAGGCATAGCATATTTAGCCCAACATTAGAAGTCTACTTTCCAGTTCTCTTCTTGTTGTGTTTCCCACACTAGGATTGTATCTGGCAGATTGCTTTCGCAGGATGATACGGGATGTGGCCAAACGCCACACAAACTTTGCACTAACTATTAGATGGGTTCTGGGCCACTTAGGCATCCACAGAAATGAAGAGGTTGACAAACACGCCAAGTTAGCAGTGGAGAGCAGACAGCACAGCAGCCCCCCCAAGAAGCTCCCAAAGTACCTTCACCATAGTGTCCTTCCTCTGAGCATCTTGGTGCTCAAGGAAGTCCATCACAAAGAAATGCAGTCCTGTTGGGAATGCCACTGGTGCAAGTCACCAAGATACAATTGTATGCATCAAATTAACCCCAAACTAATGCAGCACTCCTTTATCAAGCTCACAACGGACTTCCCCAAATGGCTCACTGGACTTTACATGGCACTCCACACAGGCCACACCTTCCTCAACAAATACCTGCATCGCATTGGCAAAGTGGAGAGTTCATTCTGCCTGCACTGTCCAAGAATCAAGGAAACCATTCATCATTTCCTCACCATTTGCCCACAATATCAGTGCGCCCATCACTTTATGATGCAGACCCTCAGACACAAAGCCACCTCTATCCCATTCCTGCTATCTGATGCAGATGCCACTCCCCATCTCATTCAGTTTGTCAATGCTACCAGTAGACTGAAAGCAACCTTTGGTGAAGTTCCTCTCCCTTGCACACCTCCAGACAGATGACCTCCCATCCCTTTCCCATGTAGATAACCACAACATCAAGAACATTGTACCATCAAGAACACTGAACCTCCTCCCTCTCCCCAAACCCTCTCCCATCAACTTATCTACACAGAATCATCGAGCTTCTCACTGGAATAAATCAGCAAATCCGAAGGAACCCATTGCCAATATTCGGTCCTACCAAACTTATTCACTGTATTCAGACCGATTCCTGTACTAGCCTGCAAAGGCCGAGTATGTGTTACACTTTCCACTTGACAGCTATATATACTTATCACACACATACTATTAAAAGTCATCTCATCCTCATTGAATCGCATGTCTAAAATGGCCAGCAGGAATGGCAGACTGGTGGGGTATGCCTTACACCAGGGCATTTGTGGATTCAGAGATGCAAATATGGCACCAGGGGCCCATTAGACTAGATCATAATGTCCTACATAGAGCCTGCTCTGAAAGGACACAAATTGGAATAAAATAAAAATAAAAAAAATAGGAGGAGCACAACACTCTCAGCACTAAAGCTTGAGAGTGTCCACCAAGAAACAAATGTATTTGTCAAGCCCAGTGTCCCAGCTGAAAAGCTTGGGTTCACTGGGGCTAACAGTACAAAAATTTGAGTATAGATTGCTAATGGACTATTGGAAAGAATTGAAGGACATGTGGAACAAGTGTCAAGATGGGATAGATGAAAATTGTTGTTGTGCTTCCCTTTGTGTCACTTAATGAGTAGTCAAGCTGCAGCAACATGTATGATTGCTTGTAGAATGAAGGGGTGCATGCAAATGTATTTTTGAAACTCCTCTGATGACCATCTTCCCACTGCTTGAATGAGTTGTGGAGGAACACCATCTAGTGCAAGAGCAGTTGCTCCTCCTGCTCTCATTGAGTGTCCACTGAAGCCATGATTTCTGAACACTAGTTGAAAATGTGCTGAGAACCAGGAGCATGTAGGGACATGACCATTATGGTGGAGCCATAGCTCAGGGTAGTGAGGGAAAATTGCATCCTGTGAGCGCAGATATCTCTTTAAAATACATAGGCAGTCATCTTCATAAGTTGTCCACTTTACCAAGATCTTGCTCCCTTGTCCAAATCTATCTGTTTTTGACACAGGGAGAATGTAAGAGACTGATTCCTCACCCAGACATACAGTATGTTGTATGGGTACATGGTCATAGGATTGCAGCTTAGCCAAGTCAGGCCAAACGAGTTCTCCTAGGTGTTGCAGTGTTTCAAAACCAAAGTATAGTTGAGCCAGGAAGAGTATGTCATCATGGTCCTTGGACTCATGATAACATAGAAAGGCTGTATGCAGGTCATTACATGAGAGTTGTTGTTTCATTTTGACTGGATGGCTGAAGCGATGCTTACAGCCAGCAAGAGTTCATTGTAATAAATGAGATTTGCAAACTTTTCGGATCTCCAGGAACTTGTCCTTGAGTTTATTGCAGATTCCTGAAAGGTAGATGTTGACTGAGGATGGGAGAATGACAACATCATCTGCAGTCTCTGGATTCCAATTGAGAGAGTCCAGAAGTAGGATGCCAGGCAGTTTTTCCATGTGGTTAGTTAACCACATCAATTCATGGACCACCTCAACATTGACATAAATTTGCACTAGAGGCTTTGTCTTGTCACACGTTTTTGCGTAGATGGCAGACAGACCTGGCTTCAGGAGGGGGAACATGTTGAATAACCAATTGATAGTCCCTGTTAAGAACCATGCTCAAAGGAGAGAGAGACTGACTCAGAGGGGCTTGGCCTCAGCTCGTATGCTGTGCCCCTTACCCAAGTATGTGCCCTTCATTTCAGAGGAAGTCCGATGATGGTCCAATGAAGTCCGGAGGACTTCCGGAGGCTGGCTACTCTGGTGGAGAGTGCGGGAGGACTTCCAGAGGAGTGCAGGAAACGTCCGGAGGAGCGCGGGAGAGTTCTGGAGGGATGCAGGAAATGCTCAGGAGAGTTCCCACTGCAAGGTAATACTTCTACAGGAAAACAGGATGGATGGATAGGAGGTCCGGAGTATGGAGGACAGGAGGTCTGGAGGTATGGAGGACAGAACATCTGAAGGTACAGAGGGCAGAATGTCCAAGGGACAGGACATCCAGAGGTACAGAGGACAGGAGGTCCGGAGGTCCGGAAGGAATAGGGGCTACATCGGACAAAGTCCGATGTAGAAGCAAATGGAGGTAGACTACCCTAAGGTAGAGTCAGAGGGACAGGAAGTGGACCTAAGTCCAGAAAGAGGGTAAGTACTGGAAAGGCAAGACTCCAGCCTAGGGAAGCAATCCCTAGACTTGGGACAGAGACATAGGGGACAAATCCGAAGGTCCAGAATTCCAGCCTAGGGAATCCTTCCCTAGGCCTTACAGAAAAGGACAAGACTCAGATGGACTGAAGTCCAGAAGATGATTGGGCAGATCTAAGGTGATATTCAGACTGAGGACTCTACTGTAGTTGTACAGGGGTTATATACTAGAGGCTATCTGAGAGGATCAGTAAGCAAAGGAGTAAGGCTATGTATGAGCATGCGGAAACACATTGGTAAGTAAGACAGAACATAAGTAAATGAACTTGGAGATGAAACTAGTACAAGGATCAATCAGCAAGACGGAAATAGAGATAACTGAGAACCGGAAAGGTGGAGATGCCTAAATGGGGATAGGCACAGGATCTCGGATAGAGGGCAGGAATAGGTCCGGAGATCTGGGGATCCGGAAGGCAGGGCGGAAACAGGACTGAGATATGTGAGGTGGTGGATGTAGTCCGGAATCCAAGAGGAGGTAAAGTCTGGATGTCTTGCTGGATGGAATGTGCGTAGGGTGGACAGGATAGGGGATCCAGGAATGAGTTGGATATGGGGTCCAGAAATAGGTCCGGAAAGCGTGGGAATATGATTGGATCTATGTCTGGCATACGGGATATGACAGTCCCTGTGATACCTTGGAATTCATGTAAGGAATGGCAATGGTGTGGGACTGCAAATGCGCGAATGTAGGTAATGATCTCCCATTTCTTTTCCTGTGGGATTGAAATGATCATGCTGTTTGGATTGACATCAAAACATATAATGGTGAGATGCTGACCAAAAAGTTGCTTTCCAGGTTTGTGAGGAATCCCAAGTTTGTCCCAAAGCTGCAGCAAAAGATCTTGCTTTCACAGTAGATAGGTTCCATAAGGCTCATATAGGAGCATGTTACCTTCCAACTCGAAAGAGAAAGAATCATCCATGTAGAGTTTGAGATGTTCAATCATGACAACCATGCTCACAATCCAGGTTACCAGCAACATGAATGAGACCCAAATGAGTGCTGATCCTCTCCCTCCAAAATTGTTGCAGCAGTCAGCATAACACTTGTCATCCACTGTAATCACCTGTTTCAGTTGCCACAGAGGATGCATTGGAAGGCATTGGTATGCCTGCAAAACATCTGACTTGAAAATGACAAGAGGGACATTACCATGTTCCCGACAAAACTGCAGAAGACTAAGACCGAGCAAATGCACACCATCAAGTTTGACACCTGAGGAGTCATCAAGGTTGATCATGGAGTTTAGCGAAAATTCTCCCATGCTATGGTCTACTACAAGTCGCAGTTTGGATGAGTTAGGTTTTGGAATGACATGAACCAGAGTGCTGTACATTCCAGCAAGTAAATTTGGACCAAAAGGTAGAGAGAAACAGCCAAGTCATACTTCTTCATCAACTTGCTCTTGAGCAAAAGCTCAATGCTCTTCACTCTTGAGAGGTCGATAAGAGTTATCCCACGTTACATGGTAACCGTCCATAGTAGTATCTGCACAGGGCCAAAACCCCTCATGCAGACCCTCTAAAATAGACTCAACAAAGGGACGATTTGTATGCTCCTTCAGGAGCTCATGGAGGACACCGATTTTGATAGGGGTGACAATTGCGAACAGATCAGGATGAGTGTTCAAAGAGTCCAAAGAAAACTCCATGAATTTACAATCTCTGGGTGGAGGTAAAGGAGTTGCATATAGAGAAGATTTAGCAGTAGGGCTGAAGGAAGACTCATCTATGAACCACACCATTCCTCATAAGTACTGAGGATGTTTCATGTTAGTTTGAAGAGGAGCGAGAGGGGCAATTCTTTTCGGGGTGGTCTGAACTGCTGCACTTTGTGCATATGTGCTGGTAGTTGCAAGATGAGTCTGATCAACTACAGGTCTTGTAGTTCCATCTCTTGCAGACATCAACTGTTACAACCAGTGTACACCCCTATTCTTTTCTTCTTTGTTTCTTTACCTTGTATTACGTCACAAGTCACACATGCTGCCACTAGACTTATCTCTGACTCACTCTTGTATTACATTGTGATTGCCATTGCCGTCATTAGATGACTCATCCCTTATCACTTATGCATCCTTCCTTATCTCTGACTCATCATCAGTCCCATGCCTGCCCTAAAGCACTTACAAACCTTATATATAGCCAATGATGTACTCTGTAGTTCTTCACTTTAATCTACTAGGTTTTCACCTGAATATTCCTTCGCTTAGGACCTCCAATCCTAAGTCATCTGAATTGATATTCAAGCTGAAGACACTCTCTTTGTCTTGTCTTATGACCCTTACCTTTGTAAGGTCTTGACTTAACTTCAGCCATCACTCTTATCAAGCTGCTGTTGTTATGACTATCCTAGTCCATAACAAAAGATTAAAGTAACCCAATCAACCCTCTGTATCAAAGAGGTCCCAAACATCAGCAAAACAGAACCAGACAGAGAGAGACAAAATGTCCCCTGTAACCAGACACATTACTAGACCAGAAGATCAGAATGTCAGCACCCACGACTGCCCCAGAACTTAAAGCCAGAGCTCCAACATCTTATGATGGGAGCCCTCAGCAGGCTTTATGATGGTTGTTTTCAATTAAGGCATATTTTGCCCTTAATTCTACAATCTACAACACAGACAAAAAGAAAGTCATTACCACCCTCGCATATATGACCAAAGATAGTGCCATGAGTTGGGCACTCACCTTTTACACCAAAGTCAACAACTCCATCACCAAATCTTATGGAACCTTTGCAAACTTTGAAACAAAGTTCAAAGAAGCACTCATACCAGCTGATGCCATAGGCACAGCTATGAACAAGCTCTGCACTTTGAAACAGACAGGTGATCTTACTTCCTACATTGCCAGCTTTAAAACCCTGGCCACACAAGCCTCTGTAAAGCAAGATGCCATCTTAATTGCATTCTTCAATGATAGGCTTAAGAAGGGAATCAGTAATTCTATTTACCAGATGGAAACCATTCCAACAGACTTCGACAAATATGTCACTGCCACCATCCAACTTGACAGTAACTGGCAAAGGGGTGCCATGTTCCATCAGAACAATCGCACCACCACCAAGCCAACCAGACAGTGATACAGTGGCTCAAAAAACTGTCCGCATGTTTTGACATTTTTCACTATCTATAATATTGTGTGAGAACAAACAAATGCCTCGAGGACATGCTTATACCACATTGTAGTATGGCTTCAGGGCTTTCATTTGAGCTCTACGCCGTGGGAATCGGTGGAGATATGGTGGAGATACAAGGCTCACAAAATGGTGACTCATGCGGACAGTTTTTTGAGCACATATTAAAACTATATAAATCATCATTTATGACACCATAACAATCATGCCACCATTAAATAAATTATAAAGTGGTGTCATTATGTCATTTTAAAACCATATCTAACTATACAAACCAAAAATTTCCATATGTCATGGTTATATTCACCATGAAAGCCACCCCCCCTGCTCAAAGGGATAATATCCTTTCTCTTTCCTATTCTGGCCTCTCTGCTTGTCAAATTTCCTCTAGAACTGGAGTATCCAAGTCCACTGTGGCCAAGTTCATCAAAGAAAGTCACACAGACAAGGAAAACTTCTGTGAAGGATGTCCATCCAAGCTCACCTCTACTGATAGGAGGGCTATTATTCAACATATCACTACAGGAAAGGCTGATAATGCTGTCCAGGTCACCTATTACATCAATTCCACCATCACATTCCCTGTCTCTTCACACACTGTGAGAAACATTCTCAAGACAGCTCATCTCAGGTCAGTAACAAGGAAGAAAAGGCTCTCCTCTCTATCACACATATGCAGAGATGACTAACCTTTGCCTTAGCCCATCAGAATTGGATTACATGGACTGGAAGCATGTTATATGATCATATAAGACCACAATAAATAGGATTGGGTCAGATGGCAAGGTATATATGTGAAACAAGAAGGGTGCTAGTCCTCTCTGCATATGTGTGATAGAGAGGAGAGCCTTTTCTTCCTTGTTACTGACCTGAGATGAGCTGTCTTGAGAATGTTTCTCACAGTGTGTGAAGAGACAGGGAATGTGATGGTGGAATTGATGTAATAGGTGACCTGGACAGCATTATCAGCCTTTCCTGTAGTGATATGTTGAATAATAGCCCTCCTATCAGTAGAGGTGAGCTTGGATGGACACCCTTCACAGAAGTTTTCCTTGTCTGTGTGACTTTCTTTGATGAACTTGGCCACAGTGGACTTGGATACTCCAGTTCTAGAGGAAATTTGACAAGCAGAGAGGCCAGAATAGGAAAGAGAAAGGATATTATCCCTTTGAGCAGGGGGGGTGGCTTTCATGGTGAATATAACCATGACATATGGAAATTTTTGGTTTGTATAGTTAGATATGGTTTTAAAATGACATAATGACACCACTTTATAATTTATTTAATGGTGGCATGATTGTTATGGTGTCATAAATGATGATTTATATAGTTTTAATATGTGCTCAAAAAACTGTCCGCATGAGTCACCATTTTGTGAGCCTTGTATCTCCACCATATCTCCACCGATTCCCACGGCGTAGAGCTCAAATGAAAGCCCTGAAGCCATACTACAATGTGGTATAAGCATGTCCTCGAGGCATTTGTTTGTTCTCACACAATATTATAGATAGTGAAAAATGTCAAAACATGCGGACAGTTTTTTGAGCCACTGTAACTTCAGCCATCACTCTTATCGAGCTGCTGTTGTTACAACTATCCTAGTCTGTAACATCAACACCTCATTGACACTTGGAACCACTTGAGCTCCCTTCATCATTGACACAGCAGCCAGAGAGGGAGAAATGACCTTCATAGAGGTCTACAAATTGGTCAAAATCAGATAGTTGCAAGTCTCTCCTTCGACTGATGCATTTCCTGACTGCCTTATCAAAGGCGATGACACAGGAATGATACTTGCTGATGTTTTGGGCAAACTTTTGGTGGATGAAGTTTCCATAGTCTTCAAGTTCATCAAGTTGATGTGGGAAAGCAAATCACATTGTGTGAGTGAATAGTGAATAGGCAACATTCCAGTCCTGCAAACTCCACATGGACTTTGCAGGTTCAGCTTCTCCACTGATCTTAAATTTGAGTTTTCTGAGCTTTTCTTCATGATCATGTTCTGCCTTGTCCAAGTACCATCCAGTAAAGATAATGTTGAAGTTGACAACTCTCCCTCAGATGATGTTGTAGAGCTCAGACTCTGGGAACTCTGGGATGAATGGAGACTCAAGCCACTTATGCTTGACCTGTTTGGGGTCATGGGCCCAATTCATGAGGATAGAGTTGGTTTTTCATAATGAGACAGGGAGCTTCTTCAACCTTCTGATGACAGAAGGGTTTGTGAGGTTCGAGAGGTCAAGTTTAAATCTTTGCTGCTTTTTACGCAATGGTTTGTCAACCTCTGATTCAGAGACTTCTTTGGAGTCTGAGTTGATGGACAGCTCTGCGCTATTATAGACTCCTTGCAATTCCTTTCCATCTTTTGAAGCTTCTTCTTTGTTCTCATGATCTTGCTCTCCAATTTGGACAACTTCCTTTTCAAAGGAGTCAAGCATCTGGTGATAAGGACAGACAAGTTTGGCAACTGATCACCCTCCAAACTCACTTCTGTTGACATATGATGCTCGCTTAAAGATCTCAAAGATGGCATTTGTCTTGGTGAGTGTTCCTCTTCTGTAACCACCTACCAAGCTCAAACAATCAGAATTGAAAGTATTTTTGTGAGGAGAGGGGCTTTGTTCTTCCAAAGGTTGTTTAGAAGGAGACCACAAGTTACTACTAGTCTGAGTATGAGAGAGTCATGATTTAGGATCCATACAAAGTTGAATGAAATGATGGAACGAGTTAAGCATGTTCAAATATAGTGAAATATTTTTCTGCTTCATGGCAGTAAAGCAGAAAAGATGCAGTTCACCTGTGCGCAGGTGCCCAGATATACTTCAAGAGAGGGGCTTGAATCCACGTAAGCACAGCGGTGCACGGACCGTATCAATGCGCGGTCACGGTCGTTGAAATTGCCTCACAGATTAAACCTGCGAAAACAAAATTTTACCTCCGATTAATTGCGACGAGTCTACCGCATCCAGAAACATACGAGCGAATCTTACGAGTGTAATCATGTGCACTTCCACTCCGGACCATGTGAGCTTGACTCGATCCCGGTGAACGTGATTGATTTCTTCGACTCACCGGTTGGTCGGCTCCAATTTTGATTGAGGTGACCACCCTGCCCCATCTCACCTGACCACCCTGGCGCCAACGTTTTTCATGGTCCGTCCTGAGTAAATTTGCTGGCGAGATTCAATTTCGATCAGATAGCGCTCGTAAACCGGTTAACTTCTGACCACAAACGTACAAGTCCGGCACATCATGCCATTGTATAAAAGCCGGGTCAATCACAGGACTTTTAATATTCTCAACCGCAGTCAATATCACTGGTGAAGCCTCGGGCATCAGTTGTCAAGCATGTACTACAAGTCGCTCTTCCCAGACCTGCCAAAGGTCCCCAGAATCTAATGTTCACCACCTGCTCTTCAACCGGCCTGATCAGCGGGAGTGGCCAGACTACACATTATTCGTGAATATAGCCAATGGCCAGCGGCGTTCGTTCAGGGAGTTTGTTGAGCGTGTCCGTGATGGCGCTACTGCACTGGGTGCTGATGTTGTCGCAAGGTGGCCTAGGCCTTCGTCCAGAGAATGGAGATCTTGTAGGCATACTGAGCGAGAACTGCCCAGTACGTTGTATCCCATTATTCATTCGAGACTGAATTGATAAGGTAATTTTTTCAGGACTATGTAGCCCTGCTACATTCCCTACTGGCTATCACCGTCCCGTTTGCGCTATTCTCATCCTATTCAAACCCCATACGAGCTCAAACACGCCAATTCTCTCGCGCAGGCGACTAGGATCTTTGCAAGCCCCTCGTTGCTGCGACTCGCTTTGGACTTCGGGTCTTCCAGCAGATCGGATTTACCTCTTAGAAGGAGAGAATAAAGGGTATACAAGCTACGATCAGCTCATCTCCTCTGCTCGAAGAACGGTGTTCCACGTGTGCCAGTCCGTCATGCTACCAAGGACACTCTGGCCTACTTGATCTATTCTAGTGGAACTAGTGGTCCTCCTAAAGGTATGCGTCTCTTTTTACCACTGGCTCGGTTCCGAACCGCAGAAGCATAGACGCACCGTCTGATTATATTGTACAGCCGTCATGACATCCCATGGAAATATCGCTACTACCACCCTCTCAGCAATGGTAAACGGTATGGAAATAGCTAAAACTCAGGCTGTATGTCTTCCTACTCTACTTTCTTGGTCTCGCTGACTCTTCTACTAGCCATCAGTATGGAACACTCCTGATGGGCTACAAGTGACCTCCAATGTCCTTCCGCTCTACCACTCTATCGGCCTTTACACGACCAGCTTCCTCAACTTCCTCAGTCCCTCCACGATTGTCATGCTCCCGAAATGGGACATCGATATATTCTTGACAGCATCCCCAAGTAAGTGAATACCAAGAGCAATCAGCGTATTCTGTAGTACTTCTGGTACTCAGTCTTGAGTCGCAATGTAGATACCACATCACAAGCATAATCGTCGTCCCTTCCCTTCTGCACCAGCTCGTTCACCATCCACGCTTCAAAACTACTGATATGAAGTCGGTTAAGACAATTGGAAGCGGTGGCGCATACCTCCCGTCCCAGCTCTCCGACCAGGTTTGCGCCCGTTTCCCAGACATACCAAGAGTTTCTGAAGGTGCGTCCTCTACGTATCGTGTGCAACCCCCGGTATACTGTTGATATTCACAGGTTATGGTATGTCCGAATTCGTAAGCGATCTACCCATCTGCTCCTTCCAGCCCGCTGACGTCATTGTCTGAGATAGACAATGGCCATTGCCATGAAGCCTGTCCCTGGCATGCTCAATGGACGTGTCAAAAACAAGCCTGGCTCTGCCGGAATTCTCGTTTCCGGTGTCGAAGCCCGCGTTGTCCGTCCCGACGGGTCTCTTGCGGGCCCAAACGAGCCGGGCGAACTTCTCGTCCGCGGAGGCTCTGCGGCGCTGGGATACAAGGGAAATGACAAGGCCACTCGGGAAACGTTTGTCGATGGATGGGTGCACAGGCGACCAAATACGGATCGATGAGGACGAGGTACTTTTGTAAGTTGGTTAGACAAGTGCGATATGCCCACTCATATTAGAGTCGATCTGTCTTGTTCGCAGTTTCGAAGACCGCACCAAGGCAAGCTGCACCATCCATAAACATAACTCGTTTTGTGATTTACTTATCCCCATCCTCACAGGACACGCTCAAAATCTCAGGGATGCAAGTGTCTCCTGTTGAAATCGAGAACGCGATCCTGGCGCAGCCCGATAAGCTGATTACCGATGTGAGCGTTGCGGGTGTTTCGGGTGGGCGTACCTCGGACGAACGCATACCCCGCGCGTGGATCGTGTTATCCCCTGCGGGCACAGCATTGGGTGAGAAAGAGGTTGTGACACGACTCAATGCGTGGGTGCAGGAGCGCCTGAGTCGGTATAAGTGGTTGAGAGGAGGCATTGGAATTGTTGAGACGGTAAGTTCATTCCTCGTTTT
>NW_024538828.1:0-23115 GCF_016647635.1 Suillus subaureus | reverse complement strand
GCGTTTAAAATGATTGATTTATTCGATTTAGACGTCCGCAGGTATTACTCATGCTAGTGAGTAGCTCTAATGACCTGCAAGCGTCCCTAGGTGACCCGCATTCTGCGTTTAGGAACGGTTCATCGAATGGGTTAACGCTCATGACGACGTGAAGTGGGTTACGTTCCATGAAATGGCAAAGGTTTAGGGCGAAGAATGATCCTCCTCCGGGTGCTGTGATGCCAAAAGGATATGTGAAATGTAAAGCACGGCTGTAGTAGAATGGACTCTAAAGCGCCAGTGGTCGAAAATCACACATAAAGTGATACCTCTGAGCGCTTGTCGCTAGTGACTGTGATGGATGATAAGCAACGGTTTAGCAAGTAGAGGTCGATAGGAGGTTTGCCAAAATGGGCTGATACTATATCGTCACAAGAGGCGTTCCGAACATCCCGCTTTACTCATCCGTCCTTGTAGCCTGAATATATAGCTCCCACCTCGTGATCGATAATACCTAGGTTTCGGTGGCACATGCACGTCCATATCATGGATCCTATAAGAACTCAAGATTGCCCACCCCGGCCTACTGCCAAGTTCAACTCGAATATCTCAAGTCGTCTTATCACTTACACCCCAAGCAGACATGTCTGTCCCACGTATCCCACACATCCCTGATGAGCTGCAGAAGGGTGTCAGTGTTGTCGTCGAGACGAAGTTCGGTCCCGTCAAGGGTGGCAGAACTACAAACGGTGCTTCAGTGTTCTTAGGTGAGTTTTTCGACTAGACCCTTTGCACTCACATGGTGAACCAAGTATCTAGAGGTGCCCTACGCGTTGCCACCCGTTCGCTTTCAGGACCCAAAGCCTCTACCTCCTGACTATCGATACGAAGACAAGGATTACATTTATGAGACTAAGCGTATGTCAAATTATCAAACTCTTGTAAATCATTGCCATAAGACGGAATGCCTTAGACTGCGTTCAGCCCTCGAATGATGGACAGGGTGCAGGCACAGCACCAGTGGATCGTAAGGGCTACGGAGAGCCGTCAGAAGACCCGTAAGCGATTCAGGATATCGTTTCCCGCTCTAAATCTAATACTTTCATTCTTCAGCCTGTTTGTCAATATTGCGTGTCATTCATCATCGAAACCTGGAGCGAATCTGCCAGTCAAAGTATACATTCACGGAGGGTAAGTTGTACTTAGACCTATGGCTCTCAGTGACCCATTGTCACAGATTTCTTCAGTTTGGTTCACCCCATGGCTTGAGCTCCCAGTCCCAATACGTGGCCGAGTTAAGGAAGGAAATTCATGTCAACATCGGCTATAGGCTCTCAGTGCTTGGTTTTCTTGCGTGCGACGAGCCCAAGATAGACGGAAACTTTGGCTTCAAAGATCAATGGTTAGCGCTTCAGTGGATTTCGGAGAATATTGCATCGTTTGGAGGTAAGCTTGAACGCACGTCATGCTAGATTTCGTCGATATCCTGACAACATGTGCAGGTGACCCGAGTAATATCCAACTTTCTGGGCTGTCTGCTGGTGAGTGAAGATTTTCCTTTGAACTCACAGCATCGCCAACGAGCAACAGGTGCCCATGCCGTACACCAAATCTTGCACCACCTTTCGCACCTGCCCCCAGGGCAGAACTCTCCGTTCCGTTCTGCTCATTTGCAATCAAACGCAATCATGTGAGTTACTTTTATCACTTACTGTTAACTTACTCATTGCCCGCAGGACTATCCCTAAAACCCCGTTGGAACTGAGGCAGTCCTTCCAAGCCCTTTGCCGCACCCTCGGTCTCGATCCTAATGCCCCCGATGTTTTGGAGACTCTGAGAGACCCTGCCAAAGTTCCTATCAAAGCCATGATGAAGGTAATAGAGACAGATGAAGTTGGTGTCGAGCACGGCACGTACCGAGGATGTCTTGATGGCAATTGGATCCCTACTACACCCGATCCAATGACTTGGCAACGGTCGGGAGGCCTTGCTCGTGCTCTGCGCGAGAAAGGAGTCAAGAGCATTTCTATTGGCGATCTGAGCGAGGAGTGGTACCTTTACGCCATCGCGTACCCGGTTCATGGTCCACAGGATGTGTTACCTAACATCTTGCGGTACTTCCCACGTCCCGTCGTCGAGAAGCTCGTGAACATGTACCCAACGCTCCCGAGTACAGCAACTGTCGAAGAATCAATGAGGCACATGGGAAATATTCTAAGTGATGGACAGGTGCACATCCCCGTGAGGATGTTTGCAAGAGATTTCCAACAAGCGGGGTTCCCAATTCTCAGATATGCGATCCGCTGGACTCCAGAGCAACTGCGTCCAAAAGGTACATCAGCATCTATAGGGTTGTGCGATTATTACTGAAGCTCGTACAACAGGGTTGGTCACGCATGGAACTGACCGCTGCTTCTGGGCTCTCCGTATTCCGAGCATGAATTATCCACAGACGAAGAAGGCGATTGAATGGCTTGATGCATTCGACAAGGAGATCGCCGCCCTCGAGCAACAGGGCAAGCCAATTCATAAGCTTGACGAAGCTCTGACCCTGCAGGAAGACCAAAGCATCGTGTGGGCAGAAGACAAGAGATTGGCCGAGTTAATGAACATTGCAAAGATATTGCCTGGTGAATCCTAAACATTGTTCAATTCTCGCACTCATGTAATCTAAGAATGATGATGGTGACCTCCGAGTGAAAATCGATGTATAATACGTTCTACATCTTGAATCGATTTTATATATAAAAAAGAAACAAAATGCAAGTTTATTGTCCTTCCTCATAGACCCCTTTCGCAATATTTAGTTGGAGATCGCAAGTCATTGTGATGGCCTTTGCGACGTAGGTGTCACAAGGACAAGTTGATAGAACATACTAATACAAATCACTAGTTAAACATTCAATGGCACTTGAAGAAGTCTCAACACAAATGCAATGTATAGGATGCACTGCATTGTACAGACAAGCTTAGGCCTTCTTGAAGCCCTTAGGCATGACAGCACCTGGTGCTGGGTCATTTGTGGCTCTGAAAACTTGAGTCATTTCATAGAAGGTCAGCCACTGGATGTCATCGTGAGTATTGATCCATTCAATGAATCTCTCCTATGACCACCAATGAGTTGGAGAACAAGGAGGACGTCGGGTGAAATATACCAGCATCAAAAGTACGTGTGGACGACTGTATCACAGATCGAGGTCAGAACGCTCAAATGGCAAGAAGTGGAGACTGACCCGCTAACGTCCGGGTGGATGCTGATAGGAAATACAAAGTCCTCCTCTTCTCTGTTTGCTTTGAATCAACAAGGGGCTGAAACTCGGTAATCTTATCCTTACCTATACAGATAAGTGAATGTGTCTTTCCAAAGCTGCTCGACAGCTTGAGTGCTGACCTGATGGATGTGTGAATAGACGCGAAAAGGTTTTCAGACATGTTGGCATACCCAGCCATGCGAGTTTGGACTTGATTTAATGAACCTTGACTGGTGTCAGCATGTTGCTTTTGTGCATAACTTGCGTCTTACATCATGGGGGGAAGATCATCAAGGTACCTTACCACACATATAATCAGCGGGGGAAATACTGGTGATGTATTTGACAGACCAGTTACCCGGAATCTCAACGAGCCCAGTCTCCTTGCCCTTTTGCAGCGGCTTCATCCACGTGTGAGCTTTCGCTTGATAATCAATTTTTGTCCATGTATCTTCGTCACGAAGATAATACATCTGCGAACTGGAAGAATGATGTAGGTCTGAGTATTTCACGACTGGTATACCGACTCACTCGTGGCACATATTGGAGTGGTCTGTTCAAAAGGTGTCAATACCTCGCTTGAAATGAGTAGTGATATACGGTGACCATATTCAATGCCCTTTTCTAGTAACAGTGCCGTCCCCTCCTTGCTGGTCTCCCACCAAGGAGCGACGCTGCCCTTCGGAGGAACACCATGATTGAAATCTGTCAGAAGCTTAAAAGTATGGTCCAAGATGTCGCATTGTTGTTCCAGAGTCATAGTGACAGGGTTCTTTGAAAATATTCAGTTATTTGCCCAATATTGATATCATCACCACTTACCTCATGGGAGTATCCATGAAGCCCTCTGCGCGTGACATGAGCAAGATAAGGATCTCATTCAAGGAAGCTTACATCTCATGACCGGCATCCCGAACTGCTTCCATTTGCTTCGGAAATGTCTCCAAGCTATGACCTACATATGCTACCCGTCAGTTCCTCGCGTCTTTGGAGCATTGAACCTGAGACAGACCGGGAATAAACCAAGTTGTTTTGATCTTATACTTATCAAACAGCTTTAGAAGGCGAGGTACCCCAACTTCTCCCGCATACATTCCCTGCGCTGATTTAAGCTCATAATCATTTAATATCAATACGAACATACTCGAGAGATGTCCAATGGCGAATCTTCTCCTCCATAGGACCCAAGCCTGCATCATAATCTCCATTGTTGACCCTTATCATCTACGAATGGAAAATAACGTACCAACCAGCCACAGCGTCAACATCTACACCGAATCCAACGAGAATTTTTCTAGTCATAAGTGTGCGTTATCGCTACGAGGTCAGACAGTATCGACAGGGGAGTCCTCAAGTCCGAATCATGGTGAGAACCGCAACGCAGCGCTATATATATGAAGAACGTACAACTCGAAGGAGTCCCGTGTCAAACCACATGACCCTAGGCTATTGTTGCCGGGGAAAGGCAACGGAACGTCACGGTATGGCGGAAGGCTGGTTCCAGGTTTGCAGGCATTTTAAGATAAGCCTTTCCAGACCTCGATACAGCGACGGGTGCCTCCACTTTACTCCGGAGTACTAGTGACATGTTAGAAGGCAGCCTAGTGTCAAACAGACCAAATAGAAGGAAGACAATTGTTGGATCTTCCGAGTCTAATCTTTGTGATGATCTCTGATGATCGCCAAGGTTAGACTTGCAAGCTCGCCTGAAAGCTCGCATAGATCCAGAAACATCATGGTCACATCATGTAAAAGATTGAAACACTACTGCAATCGAGGTAATCGATTTCTGCCGTAGCTTGAAGTTTGAGTCGCGGGTGTTCTTTGCAAAGAACTTCCGGTATGGTCAAAATTGAATTTGTCTGACATGTCCAGATTTGGAAACTCTAGTTGTTTGGGCTGACTGGCATGCATTACTACCATGAACAATTTGTAAAGTTGAGTGGTGACTCTACTGATATTAAATCGACGTAGGATAAGATCGGCACCTGAACCTTATAACAAGAAAAATGTATCCCAGACCCCTGCCTAAGTAACTAAACTTCAAATACTTAGCCCATAGCTCGATACCGCGCGGACCGCTTCGGTGTGAGTTAAAAATAGGATCCATGTCAATCATTCGAACTTCGTGGCGGCTTCAGTACGTTTCTCCTCAACGCGCTTTTTGAGGTCTTTCCATATGTGAACTCCGAACAACACACTACAGCCCACATAAGCAGCCTGAACGTAAAGTTAAAGCGCAAGACTCGAAGACTCGTGAAACAAACTCACCGTCACTAAAGAGCCTTTTACGAAACGCCTACAAAGCGACAAGGTATACAGCCCTTCAGCGCTGTGAATAACACCGAGTATCGTAGCAAGAGTTCGAACAGAAAACCCGAAACCGGTGAAGCCTCCAAATGCGTGTGCCGGGGAGAAGAACGCATCCACGTTGGTGGCGGGGATAGAGAAGAACGTTGTGCCAGGGGGTGGGGGTGCAAGAAGATAAAAGTATGCGAGAAAAATGAATGGTGTCATGATAGCTTTGGGGGGAAACCGGAATGTGGTCAATTGGGGAACTTTGAGCTAAAAGTAGATGCATCAGATACAAGACACATTGAAAGCAATATTGCTTGCAGACACGTACCATACCAAGACCTTTAAGCGCCTCTGTCTTCATACTCAAAAGGCGGGGTTTGGTATCCTCGTATTTTGAAAGCGGTGGATTAAATGGTACCCTAATCGACTCTGGCTCGGAGAGTTCAGACTGGAGCTTATACAGAAGTGTCATGCCCTGGTATATTCGTCAATGCCCGTTAAGTACAGGAAGTGCATTGCCCTACACTTACCTTTGAGTCAATGTTAGACATCTCGACATGAACCACATTGTCGTCGATATTCCCGAAATACTTGACATATGCGACCAGTGTACCAGGATAGTTCTTCATGTACATGCATAGGGAGCTAGAGTTCGAAGCAACGGGGTCTGACATGGCTGCTGTAGAAAACTTGTTATGTTGCGTCGAATACGGTACTGACCAAGTTTCACTCGAGTGATTTCCTAAGGTCGGTATGACACGGGTTGAAATGCTGGCATGCGACGGCTCGGGGTGGCCCCAACACTCCGGCTCGGACGCTAGTTCGGATAATGAAAGATAAGACTTACTATTGCCGACCACCACTGATTCGTGTATCCCTACATCTCGTGTCACACTTGGTCCAGCACAAATCTTAAAGCTACTTAAACAAAACTAAATTATAATGCTCCAGAATGCCCTACATACGAGCTTGAATGAAGAGTGTGTAGTGCCCTGTTAACATTCCGAAGTAGGTCGGCTCCCAACAGAGTGGGAAGTACGAATGCCTTGCGCATCAATCACATCAAGGGCAAAGACCTCATAGTCTTGACACCTGATGCCTAAGACACAGCCAAATAAGAGATGCTCAAATTGGCTAAGAACCCGAAGGTGGTCCCTGTAGCCTGATCTTCATAGTTTGTGTTAAAACTCAACTCCTTCAAGTATTCAATGAACTTGAATGAGGTCACTCACCATTCGGAGCCACTAAGTAACTCCATCGAGAGAGTGCCTCTCGTTATCCAACTGGACGGCCCGCGCACGATGCAGAAAGAGTCGTCCTCGGCTTTTCGCCCCACGCCCTTCGTTTGCCTCGCCCCGTCATGTTAGTGTCACCTGAGGGCATACTTAGTTGCGGCCCGGAAGTTGTGTACTCGTGACAGCTTGAAAGTCCGTCAATGATTCAACACATGGTATACCGTACTTGTGGCAAACCACAGTACCAATGGACCGGTGTTTGCTGTAAGGCAATAAGCAATAAGTTTGATCAAGGCTTCAGTTTGAATGAAGACGTGAGCGCTGGGTGAGTACAAATGAAAGATGCGGACCCAGTTATGGAGGTTGGAGATATGTGGCCTTGGCGAAGCTTGGAGCTTGCCACCTCCATGGGTTCACTGGTAGTGAGGTATTCCTGTCAGTGGAACCAGCAGATCATTAGTACCATGCAATCAAACTGGATTACTGGCTTGAAGATCACGGCAAAAAGTATCTAGAGCGTCGCTATAATTTAGAAATAAGATAGTTTGTCTGTGGTATCGATACAAAAAAAGGAATACCGACAGAGAAACGACCCAGTTAAATTGAAAAGATATGTGCCCCTATCACAAGTGGGCATACACGCCGCAGACCCAAAAGTTGAAACAGATACACTGAAATAAATGACTGGGAGATTCGCGAGTAGAGACGGGTATCCGGCATGCTGTGGTAACATGAAGTAGGGGTCTGTACTAATCGTGAGGTCATGAATCTAAAGCATCAAAGTGAAACCCAGTGCAGAGACGCCCAGGGTTAAAGCAGTCTTCCAGCCGATTCTTTGCGCGGCTAGGCCGAGCCCACCGCCAGTTGCTTGCGAACCAGAGGATGGCGTCGAAGTTGGAGATGCAGTCGTGGTACTAACGCTAGCGTTCTAAATATCAATGCTGGGTGAGTCTGTTCTGCTACCAGTGGAACTGGCATTATTTGAAGCGTTACTTACGGAAGAGGTAGCACTCGGTGTTCCAAGTGCACTAACCGTAGCTGACATGGAACTCGTGGTACCAACGGTGGTAGTTGAAGTCGAATTGACGAGCGCGCCGGTACCCCAAGGAATGGCCTCACCGTCGGGCTGGGTGCTCTCAGCCGCAGGGACGATATCGTTCGCGTTGTCAGTGATCGTGAATCGTCCAGTCCAGACACTGTTGGTGGAAGCTGGAGAAGAAAACTGGTAAAAGTATATAGGCGAGTAGGGTGTAACCTGGGGGATAAGTACAATTACAATGTGTATAAAGGTGGAATGATACTGTCACCAACCTGAGGACAAGTATAAGAGAATGAGGTTTTCGTCGCGTCCGTTCCGTCAACGGTGCCGACCGCTATGAATAGCTGAAGTCAATATCTCATGACCGAGTATATGAACGCACTGGTCAAGTTGACCATGTCGAAGTTGTCTCCCGTCTTCAACTGAATGATCATAGTCTTCCACGCGCCAGTGGTATCCGGGTTCCAGGTAATAGAACAGGCCTGGCCCACGATGAAGACATCTCCAGGCCCAGGATTTGTTGGGTCTGGATCGGCATGTACGAATATAGCAGCAGATGAGGCCAAAATGGTCAATGCGAGGGCAGCAAGCATGTTTTTTGTACGAAAGGACTTGGAGACTGCTTTAAACTAGAGGTTGACAAAAATGTGACGTTGACGGTCGTGCCATCAGTAAGGTGTAGCAATAATGAATATATTGCGACTTACTGAAAGACTATGGTCAAGACGACTAGCAAGACTCAGAAAATAATAAAAGAGTGACTGGCGAAGTGCGATCGAGGGAGCTTATGGTGGGTGAAGGAATTTTAACTTCCCGAACTAAGTTTTTGTACCACGTACGTCAGACCGGCAGCTGTAACCAAGGTCAGCCTGATCGATCGAACATGCTGCCAGCCTCCGGGTTACATAAGTTTATCCATCATGATACGCTGCTATACGTGTGTTAGTGCCTGAGTCACGTCCAATTATTGGGTGTGATCCACTGGCTGGTGGTTCACACACTGTGACACAACTTATTAGGGCCTCATGCGTGCAGGGCACGGTAGTCCGCTTCCTTCAACCTCTCCTCGACCGTTCGCCAACGACGAGCAAACAACAAAGTTATAGACAGCGACACCACCGTGCAAGCTGCTTCCCGATAGCATTTGAAGGAGGTAACGATGGAGACAATGGCTATGAGAAGGTGACGCGCCAAGCCAACTTGTGAGTACCGTGTCTTCGCTTTGCCCCGATCTCCCCGTCCTTGTCCCCAGCTCGCTTACTCTTGTGCCTCGCATATCCTTGCACGCCTCGGCCCCCATTCTTATGGTGCACTCGCTCACTTTTTTGCATATCCCGGTTACATATTGTACTGTACATCACGTCTCAAATACTGGCTGTTCCAGGATCGTGCGTGCAACGGCGCCCAATGTTCAAACCTTTTCGGCGGCAGGAGCAGCGATCCTCTTCTGTTCCTTTAGTTTCCGATCTGCGTTTAAGGGAGGTACCAGTGAACATAAATACAATGCGCAACACCATCTCCAATGGAATGGCTCGATTTTTGGGTACGCGCTCTTACAAATCGTTGAATGTAATCCATCAGCGAGCTATTCGCTCTGACAACCGTGCGCGTGAACTCCGTCAAGACTCATGCTAGGTATTCAATAGACAACAGGTGCATGCTCGGTGTCACATTGTTTATTGTCCATGGGGCGATGCCTTGTGTTAGACAGAACCTACAAATTTATGTAGCATCACATCGTATCTGACCCATCTCTGTATGTCAATTGCTGGAATAAGTTATTTGTTAACTAGGTCTAAGGTCAGTTTCCCGAATGCACTGGACAGAACAGGAGACTCACTTGTCTCGGTAATTCCCCCAGTGTTGTCCATGTACCATGCAGCTCACATCAAGTTCAATGCTTCCTCTGGGTACTACCAATGCAGCGCACAGTGTATAAAATGCGTCACAGGGTGCTCGTGGCATCCAGAATGGGAGCTGGTGCTGGGGCAACCATCCGTCCAGATCAGCTTCCATACGATTCTATCTGGTAAGAATTCTGAGCGTTCTGTCTCGGGCTGATACATCGGAGCGGTCTCAGCTGCACATCATCGTATCGCGATTTCGTCACCTTCAACATTGTACACATGTTCAGTGCTTGTCGTCGCATCTCTATTGCACTTCCCCCTACTATGCCTGCCCTTCTCAGAACTCGTCAGTTTACATTTGCGACGAACCTCATATGGACCTTCCACGATAGTGGACACTCACCATCATATCTTCAGGACACGATATGTGTACACACAGTGTGCCTATTAACACCTGCAAGATGCCGAGCAGTTAAGAAAGACGCCACAGAGTTCCTCGGAAGATAAACACGGAGGAAAATTACACACCTATTGCACAGAAAATTGCAGGCGATGCAGGCCAATCGCAACACCCTCCATGCACGTGATTCACTCCCCAGTATCAACATCTCGGTAATGACGAACCAACGATAGCACGATGGTCGAGATAGCTGCGTTGGTATTTACGATAATCAAAACTGGGTGTTGGGCAGGCATGGTATTATTACGAGTGACGCAGGTTGACGCTAAAATATGAGAAAGAGTAAGTCGAAAGCTGACAAGAGTAACCCACTTAGCGGAATTATGCTGCTTAGCTCACAGAAGCACGCAAGTGAATAGGCAAGTCGCTATACCTAAAAGCCAACACATTTAAATTGCGAGTTCACGGCCCCATACAACAGTACTAAAAAATATTCTTCGAATGATCCTGTAGAAGTTCCGATGGTAGTCAGCGATCGCAGTAAGCGACCAGATCTAGCCCTAGAGACTACGTGGCAAAAAAGCATAGATCAGGTCGATTACTGTGCATGATGGAGTGCCGAGATTATCCAAACCAGGGCCAACAGAAGACGTGTATAGTAGCATATCGTTCAAACGTTCTTACAGTTCATCACTGATATTTCATATTCATCCGAGAAATGCAGACCAACGAATTATGCGTCATATGCATGAATCTTTGAAAATAGATCACAACACGCTAACTAAATATATATGAAAACGTACCTCTGCCGCTAGTTTTGTCCACTCCGTCAAGGACCTAAGATACTCGTCTTTGCCCTCATCCACCGGTATGTCTGGGGACCAAACAGTCAAGGAAGAAAACTTTGAGACCGGGGTCAGTCTTCGAATTTCAACATGCGAGTCATCATGATCTGCGTCCACCGCATCGTATTCATCTGTCTCCATCTGTCGGCTGCATGTTCGTGTCGCTCGACTCTTGCGTCTAGCTTGAGCTATTGTTTCAGCCGTCCCAATGTCATCGCCTTGACTGTTTATATCACTGCTCGGTGCACTAAGGACTATGCCACCGTAACCTTGTGGTAGGTCCACGGTACGACCGTGTACCTGCCTCCCTCTGAATGCTGCGGTAAAGTTATTGCTGAGACTACCTTCTACTGGAGGTGCCGCAGGTGGAGCACGAGCCAATTCGCTTGATGGGCTGGCCTGAGTCCCAGAATCTGCGTCGGCTATCAAAGCGCCCATTCCTGCAGGACATGCCTGTAAATCCTCCTCTAATAAAGCAGACTGTGATTCGGCAATTGTAGTTAGGGAGGATTGGGAGTCTTCAGCAACAAGGGTGTTCTGGCTGTTGCCCGTGGACAGGTATGTTTCGTTGGACGTGTTTTGTGTAAGGGAAAGGTACGGGCTAGAAGGCGTCGAGGGCTTGACGCGAAAGTATGTGGATATTGGTGCGGGCCCTGAGTGAGAGATGTGAAATGGCATGAGATTGGGCGAGCATTCTGGGAGGTCAAGAGTAACTGGTGATATTTCCATGCTGGTGGTGCTGGTTGGTTGATCAGAAGGCTCATCTGAGAATTCGAGCTCTATGTCAATGGTCACGTGATGCTGCTACATTCATTCAACGACTTTGATTATTCTGAATCACTTGGTACTTGTCATCTGTTAAACTTATCCCGCAACACCTACGACGTACAGTTGGCCTTGTCTGTACAATATTAATCATCAACATTGCAGCCCTGCTATTGCCTCTAAATGCTGTCATTTCACGTCTCCATCATGCTGTCACTCAAAGATGTGGTTCATGCACCACTCTGACCCTTCTGCTCAACATAAATTTACACACTTTAAATTTCAATACTGTTTTTGTGGGGACTATCTTGAGTGACCAACTTAGCTAGGGACATCAGCCTGAAACTCATGGAAAAGTATGTGAAGAATAATATACAGGTTCTTCCGAAGATACCCCTGTGCAAGCCCTTTCTCTGTGTCAACAAACAGTGGCTTGGTACCCATGGGATGGAAAATTTTGTTGATGTGACAGGAGGAGAAATAACCAGGGGAAAGTGGGTGAGTATAGGGATTCTCCTTCTTGCCCTCCTGAGTCCTCATCACTGTGTATGCCTGTAAAACAAGCAGACCATCAGCATGTTGACCACTACAAGCAAATCAAAATACAGCATTCACCCTCAAGCTTTAAGTGTGTTTTTTTCCTGATCTTACAGTTCAATAGGGATGATGATGATATCTACTTAGGCGAAAGAAGATCTGAATGACCTGAAGTTGGAAAATATACAGTGGCTCAAAAAACTGTCCACATGTTTTTGCATTTTTTACTATTTACAATATTGTGTGAGAATACATAAAGACCTCAGTGACATGCTGATACCATATTGTGGTGCTGCTTCAGGGCTTTGGATTGAGCACCACATCATGAGAATCAGAGGAGATATGGTGGAGATACAAGGCTTACAAAATCATGACTCATGTGGACAGTTTTTTGAGCACATATTAAAACTATATAAATCATCATTTATGACACCATAACAATCATGCCACCATTAAATAAATTATAAAGTGGTGTCATTATGTCATTTTAAAACCATATCTAACTATACAAACCAAAAATTTCCATATGTCATGGTTATATTCACCATGAAAGCCACCCCCCCTGCTCAAAGTGATAATATCCTCTCTCTTTCCTATTCTGGCCTCTCTGCTTGTCAAATTTCCTCTAGAACTGGAGTATCCAAGTCCACTGTGGCCAAGTTCATCAAAGAAAGTCACACAGACAAGGAAAACTTCTGTGAAGGGCATCCATCCAAGCTCACCTCTACTGATAGGAGGGCTATTATTCAACATATCACTACAGGAAAGGCCGATAATGCTGTCCAGGTCACCTATTACATCAATTCCACCATCACATTCCCTGTCTCTTCACACACTGTGAGAAACATTCTCAAGACAGCTCATCTCAGGTCAGTAACAAGAAAGAAAAGGCTTTCCTCTCTATCACACATAAACAGAGAGGACTAGCACCCTTCTTTTTTCACATATATACCTTGCCATCTGACCCAATCCTATTTATTGTGGTCTTATATGATCATATAACATGCTTCCAGTCCATGTAATCCAATTCTGATGGGCTAAGGCAAAGGTTAGTCATCTCTGTTTATGTGTGATAGAGAGGAAAGCCTTTTCTTTCTTGTTACTGACCTGAGATGAGCTGTCTTGAGAATGTTTCTCACAGTGTGTGAAGAGACAGGGAATGTGATGGTGGAATTGATGTAATAGGTGACCTGGACAGCATTATCGGCCTTTCCTGTAGTGATATGTTGAATAATAGCCCTCCTATCAGTAGAGGTGAGCTTGGATGGATGCCCTTCACAGAAGTTTTCCTTGTCTGTGTGACTTTCTTTGATGAACTTGGCCACAGTGGACTTGGATACTCCAGTTCTAGAGGAAATTTGACAAGCAGAGAGGCCAGAATAGGAAAGAGAGAGGATATTATCACTTTGAGCAGGGGGGGTGGCTTTCATGGTGAATATAACCATGACATATGGAAATTTTTGGTTTGTATAGTTAGATATGGTTTTAAAATGACATAATGACACCACTTTATAATTTATTTAATGGTGGCATGATTGTTATGGTGTCATAAATGATGATTTATATAGTTTTAATATGTGCTCAAAAAACTGTCCGCATGAGTCATGATTTTGTAAGCCTTATGTCTCCACCATATCTCCACCGATTCCCACGGTGTAGGGCTCAAATGAAAGCCCTGAAGCCATACTACAATGTGGTATAACCATGTCCTTGAGGCATTTGTTTGTTCTCATACAATATCATAGATAGTGAAAAATGTCAAAACATGTGGACAGTTTTTTGAGCCACTGTACTTATGAGGCTATGAGGCATCTTCAAGTGAGTTTCTTTCCACATGAAATTCCTTTCTTCTTTCCTGACACCAAGCTCCTGAGAGTTTGTTTCTAACTTGTTGGATTGTTTATTCTGTTTCATGTCCTCTGAGTGACCATTGAGCATTCTGCATAGGTTCCTACATAGAATAGCAGTGGTAGAAGTCACAACCTACACCTTGAACTATGATGCGATTTAGTACACAGATTTGGAGTCACTGTGGACCTTCTTATAACTACAAGGTCAATATGACAAGAGTACTCATTCTGAACAGCCCACAACACTAGTGAATAAATATTCAGAAGAAGTCAAACACCTGTAACAGCATGCCTTGCAGTGACTAGCACTTGACTAGAATGGTCAGTGCTAAGAGTATTTTTGTTCTAGACTTGGATAAGCAGGTTTCTGCGGCATTGCATTGTTTTGATATCATAAGTCTTATTGGACACTTGACAGCTGGCAGTGATGTGCCCGACAATTGATGCTCAGCTGTGGTCACAGTGAGCCTTGATCATTCCACAGTATATGTGTCCACAATCTCCCTCATCATGGTAGTTACTGTGGTGATTGACAGTGGCATTATTCAGTCACAATTATTATGCTGTGGGTGCTTCAAGACAATCCACAATTGGCATGTTCACAGCTCACTGTTTAAGGCATGTTGTGGCCCTCCCAGGGGACACTTAAATACCCTCATTGCATTGCTCCTTCGCATCACCATCCTCTTCTCCTCATTCTGATCATTACCCTGTCACCAGGCAAGGTTACTCAAAATTTGATCACTCCTTCATCTTCTTTGGAACTCCATTCCAGTGCTTCATCCAATGTGCCCAGCATAATGTCAATGAAACTTTACTCAGATATCCCTCTTCTTCCACACCCTGACTCAGAGTTGGCCAGCCCTCCAGCCCCCACTCACACCTTCACCTTCACACACTCTGGTACAGCAGAGGCATCCCAAATTCTTCTGGTGACATGCTCCTATGGACCCTTTTGTGTTTGGTGTGTTTTGGGCCAGGGTGGGTTTGCTACAGCAATGGGAGCTCAAGATGTAGCATCAAATTGCTTGTTGTGTCTCAAGGTCTTTCAAAAGGACCGTCTTAACTACAAGTCTACAAAAGATGTTCTTTTGTGTTAAGAATCATGCTCAAAGGAGAGAGAGACTGACTCAGAGGGGCTTGGCCTCAGCTTGTACGCTGTGCCCCTTACCTGAGTATGTGCCCTTCATTTCAGAGGAAGTCCGATGATGGTCCAATGAAGTCCGGAGGACTTCCGGAGGCTGGCTACTCTGGTGGAGAGTGCGGGAGGACTTCTGGAGGAGCGCAGGAAATGTCCGGAGGAATGCAGGAAATGCTCAGGAGAGTTCCTGCTGCAAGGTAATACTTCTACAGGAAAACAGGATGGAAGGATAGGAGGTCTGGAGGTATGGAGGACAGACATGGAGGTATGGAGGATGGAACATCCGAAGGACAGGATGTCCAGAGGTACAGAGGACAGGAGGTCTGGAGGTCTGGAAGGAATAGGGGCTACATTGGATGAAGTCCGATGTAGAAGCAAAATGGAGGTAGACTACCCTAAGGTAGAGTCAGAGGGACAGGAAGTGGACCTAAGTCTGGAAAGAGGGTAAGTGCCGGAAAGGCAAGACTCTAGCCTAGGGAAGCAATCCCTAGACTTGGGACAGAGACATAGGGGACAAATCCGGAGGTCCGGAATTCTGGCCTAGGGAGTCCATCCCTAGGCCTTATGAAAAAGGATGAGACTCAGATGGACTGAAGTCCGGAAGATGATTGGCAAGTAGAACAGGATCTAAGATGAGAGAGCAGGGACTAAGATGATATTCAGACTGAGGACTCTACTGTAGTTGTACAGGGGTTATATACTAGAGGCTATCTGAGAGGATCAGTAAGCAAAGGAGTAAGGCTATGTACGAGCATGTGGAAACACATTGGTAAGTGAGACGGAACATATGTAAATGAACTTGGAGATGAAACTAGTACAAGGATCAATCAGCAAGATGGAAACAGAGATAACCAAGAACCGGAAAGGCGGAGATGCCTAAATGGGGATAGGCGCAGGATCTCGGACAGAGGGTGGGAATAGGTCTGGAGATAGTACAGTTAATATCTGGAGGTCCAGAGATCTGGGGATCTGGAAGGCAGGACAGAAACAGGACTGAGATATGTGAGGTGGTGGATGTAGTCCGGAATCTGAGAGGAGATAAAGTCTGGATGTCTTGCTGGACGGAATGTGCATAGGGTGGACAGGATAGGGGATCCAGGAATGAGTTGGATATGGGGTCCAGAAACAGGTCCGGAAAGCGTGGGAATATGATGGGATCTATGTCTGGCATATGGGATATGACATTTTGAAGGAACTTGAAGTGTATAAGCATCTTTCATTGTTGATGCCATGGACTGAAACCAGCTTCCTCATAGGGCTTGAAATGTTGTTTCAGACAAAGGGTCAAATATGTCTTGTCATGGTATGTTTTTCTCCCCTTGCGAGCCATTTGAGTTGTTTGACTCCATTGAACATCTCTAGGACCTCATGGGAGGTGACCTACACACTTATATGAAGCATTACTCCTCATATTGCCACCAGCATGGTTGCAGGTGGACTGCTCAAATAGTAAGTAGTTGTCTTTCCTAGTTTGTGATGTCTTATACCTCCAACTTTGAAGGCCCTCGGTCTCAATTCTCTGCATGAGATAGGGATGATCCACCAGGATATCAAAGCCAAAAACATCCTGATTGATGTTCAAGAGAATGTTAGGATTGCTGACTTTGGCTTGTGTTATGTAAAGAAAGAGGAGGGGCCCTTGGAGCCACAGTGGAGGTATATGGCAAGTGCAGTGGGAACAACCTACTGCATGGCACCAGAGGTTTTGTGCAACAGAGGCAATCCCGATGAGGTATGGAGTATCCATGGATTGGTGGTTGCTAGGCTGTGTCATCTATGAGCTTATTTTGATGACACATGAGGCACATATCACATCTTCCTCTGCTCTTATCTTACTGATACCATCTTGTCAGGTGTTCTTTGATAAAGAGTTTGATATATGGTTCTATGTTTCTTGGTTCCCTGCCTTTTGATGTTTCCATGAAAATATCACTGATTTACTTTCAGGAGTAAGTTTTGTATTGTTCCTTTCTGACACTATCATTTATCTTTACTGCAGTAGTTGCTAGACCCTAACCTGTCATCACAGTTTGGGTTCCATGAGCTCACAGACCATAAATCATTCTTGCACCAGTGTGGCACATCAGAATTTGCTGATGCATACTCTTGTGGTAGGTTTACTCTGATTTGTCTGAGAACATTGCACTTAAAATGCATTGTAGCAGCCGCACGCCAAGAAATACCTGAATGGCTGCCAGACTTAAGAGATGGCCAAGATGCTGGCATAGCAGAGGTTTGGTTTCCCCTAACTTACTGGGAGAAACCATGCATTCCAAATGTGGATTGGGTCAGGCCGGCGTGTTTTACTTCAGACTCATGATATCCTCCAGTCAGTATTTGTTTCATTGTGATAGTCTCCATTTCAAGCACTTCATTTTTACTGTGTCTCTCTTCCTTGTTACAAACAATCTTCCAATGTACTTTATTCTAGATATCTCAGTGCCTTGGTTCCCTTTTTTGGTTTACATATATCTTTCACATTTTCCATTCACTGTTTGTCCCATATACCCAGGTGGTGTTGGAATCAGGGTGGGTATTTGGGTGTTTGACTGTATAATGCTAGCTGGTTTTGGTGGATTGAGTATGCCATGCTGTAAGTCCTAGAGGAAGATGCTCAAGTGCAAGGTCTGTCCATCCAGAACCTCACTGATATTCACCATATGTCCTCCAACATTCATGACACAAATTCAAGCTGATGTCTCAGTAGACTAGTGTCTGTGTGCATGCAGTGGTACAGTGGCTCAAAAAACTGTCCACATGTTTTGACATTTTTCACTATCTATGATATTGTGTGAGAATGAACAAATGGCTCAAGGACATGGTTATACCACATTGTAGTATGGCTTCAGGGCTTTCATTTGAGCCCTACACCGTGGGAATCGGTGGAGATATGGTGGAGACATAAGGCTTATAAAATGATGACTCATGTGGACAGTTTTTTGAGTGTATATTAAAACTATATAAATCATTATTTATGACACCACAAAAATCATGCCACTATTATATAAATTATGAAGTGGTGTCATTATGTTATTTTATGACTATATCTGACTATATAAACCAGAATATCTCATGTATCATAGTCATAATCACCATGAAAGCCATCTCCTCTGCTCAAAGAGATAATATCCTCTCTCTGTCTTATGCTGGCCTCTCTGCTCGCCAAATTTTCTCTAGAACTGGAGTATGCAAGTCCACTGTAGCCAAGTTTATCAAAGAAAGCCACCCAGACAGGGAAAACTCTTGTGGAGGACGTCCATCCAAGCTTACCTCTACTGACAAACGGGCTATTATCCAACATATCACTACAGGAAAGGCTGATAATGCTGTCCAAGCCACCCATTATATCAATTCCACTATCACTACCCCTGTCTCTTCACAAACTGTGAGGAATGTTCTCAAGGCAGCTCATCTCAAGGCAGTAACAAAGAAGAAAAAGCCTCTTCTCTCCATCAAACATAGGCAGAAAAGACTAGCCTTTGCCTTAGCTCATCAACACTGGACTGTAGAGGACTGGAAGCATGTTATATGTTATATGGTCAGATGAGACCAAAATCAATAGGATTGGGTCAGATGGGAAGGTATATGTATGGAAAAAGAAGGGAGATGGCCTAACAGACAGAGAGGTTAATGGGACTATCAAGTTTGGAGGAGGTTCTTTAATGGTATGGGGCTGTATGGGATGGAATGCTGTGGGAATGCTTGCTGAGGTTGAGGGGAAGATGAATGCTGAGCAGTATGTGGACATTTTAAATGACCACTTGCTGCCTAGCTTGGCAGAATCAGGGATTGATGAAGAAGATATCATTTTCCAACAGGATAATGATCCCAAGCACACATCCAGAAGAGCTAAGGAATGGTTTGAAGAACATAACATCAATGTTCTTGACTGGCCAGCACAGTCTCCTGATGTCAACGTTATTGAACATCTCTGGGGAACACTCAAGAAAAAGCTTCAAGCCTATGAAAACCCTCCTAAAGGAGTATGAGAGCTTTGGGAGAGAGTAGCAGTGGAATGGGGGAAGATCACAGCTGAGGATTGCCAGAAATTAATTGAGAGTATACCTAGAAGGATAGAGGCAGTAATTAAAGCCAAGGGAGGTCATACAAAATACTAGAATACCTGGTTATTATTGTAAAATACTTGAGTCAAAAAACTGTCTGCATGAGTCACCATTTTGTGAGCCTTGTATCTCCACCATATCTCCGCCGATTCCCACGGTGTAGGGCTCAAATGAAAGCCCTGAAGCCATACTACAATGTGGTATAACCATGTCCTTGAGCCATTTGTTCCTTCCCACACAATATCATAGATAGTGAAAAATGTCAAAACATGCGGACAGTTTTTTGAGCCACTGTATGTCAGAATTTAAGGTCCTTTTTTCAGTTGCAACTGATCTTCTTGTGACAACACTAATTAAACTTGTAAGCACAGAGAAAAATAAGGTCATAGATGCATAGGAACCAGCTGATAACCATGGACTGGAGCTGCTTTGGTCCTCTTTAAATTGAAGCCACTGGTGTGCTGACACCCCTATCAAACTTCTTATATTGAAGCTGCTGACATATCAATGATTGCCATGAGCCAAGTACATCACAATCATGATGATGCTCTTGCCTTCAGATAAGTAATCAAGCCATCCAATGACCCCCAGATTTCATGGCAGGATATATTTGACTGCTCACAATGGCAATCACCTCCCCATCTTTTTGCAGCCCCAACCTAAGCTGGAGTTGTATCACATTTGCATATGAATTGAGGTATGAGGACAAGTCATATCTCATCTCAAATATTCCTTGGCAGTGGCACAAATTTGCAAAGTCCAAATTGCAGACTACCCACATGATAGCTCTACTCCATCTCACCCAACATGATTCATGGCCTTGGCAAGCAATTATTGGTCAGGAACAGACTAGCTTGGTACTGGTATCACCAGGACTCCATCATGTGAGCAACACATGTGATCCTTTAGGACCTTGGGATGAATAGTATTGAAAAGCTTGAACAGTGTTCATCTGTGATGTCCTTGCACATGTCTGGTAAATTGATCACCAATGGAGTAACACATTTAGTGCAATGGCGAGATTGCCATCACAACTCCATGCAAGCCCTCCATCCTTGATGACCTTGTGGCCCAATATCTGGGCACTCAGTTCTTAGTACTCCCTCATCCTCCAAAAACAGGTCAGTCGGTGCTCTAGTGCTATTTTGCCAACATCCTGGTTTCTGCGATCACCATCCAGCACATTTCTCCTTCTCCTACTCTATGAGTGTGATATGTTCTTCAACCTCATTCAAGAGCTTGTGCCAGGTTGCAGTGCTCATACATTCCCACTCTGGCACAATGAAATTCTTGACAGACTTTACAGGTGCCTGTGCCAATTGCAGTATGGTGAGGGAGGACTAGGATTCAGATACAGAGCAGCACATTGGCCTAGAATGAGATGACCTTGGATGGAAAAGCCAAGAACTGGCAGCCATTTCAGACAATATACTCGAGTCAAAATCTGAGCTAATGGTGTGGTGATGACTTGGATCTGGGACTGTTGGTTCTGGAATCTCAATGTTCACCCAATTCCAACTGAGTTTGAAATTGAAGGATAGCTTACTCAGCAACTACATTTGTTATTTCTCCACTTCTCCTTCAGCAAGCCAGTACTTATCACCTCATAAGTGTTTGAAGTTAATTTGATACTGCATACATTCTCCTGGTTGTAACTTCAACCTGCTTGTTTTCCTCCTTGACCACTAATTCTAGCACACGATCATATGCAAATGACATTCAACAACCTTGACAATTTCAAATCTAACCCACAAACCAGTCAAGGCCCTCATTTGGCTTTCACAGTGGAGGCCTGTTACATTTGTGGAATATGAAGTTGGTCTGGTCCACTTGCTGCAAGGCTTTGTTATGAAGTTAAGCAGATCAACAGGTGGCTGGGTCAGGTGCATCTCTACAGAGTTGAGGTCGGCAGCTTTCTTTTGTCAAGCTCGTAGTTTTGGGACAGATATTTTTAATTATATTTACCTGAAATTGAGATCTTGAGCTATTTGAACTTGAGCTCATGCCAGGTCCACAGACTGCAAACCTCATTGTTCAATGTTGTGGGTTGAGCATACCAATTACTCCACATTGCTCTGAATACGTATTAATAGACTGGGGTCTGTCCTAGTACTTGCCTGGTATCCAGCAGGGAATCACACAGTTGTATCTTGGAATGAGTCAAGTCACTGTGAGTCAACCAACTTTCAAGCACAGGTTGTATAGGATGCCTGGTAGAGCTTGTCATAACACAAGTTGAGCAGGTTTGGTCACCAATTCCAAAGGATACTCTTTCAGACTCACCGCCTGTCACAGCAAAGTTCTGTGGGTAGCATTGACATCAGACTCATTTTGTATGCTTGCCTAATAATATTCGAGTGCACATGATGTATATCGCACATTGGTGACTCCCTATTCAAAAATGTCTGGCCGGAAAGTTGGAACAAGCTAAAATTCATACACTCCATGGTGTAACACTACTTTGAAGTTCTTGATTTGAGTAAATGGAACACTTAAAATAGTGACGCACTGCAGAAAGTGCGAGAGAAGTCGTTTGAGGAAATGATACATGTGTCATTAATTGAGGCTTGCAGTGATGAGTACCTAGGGGAAACAACCGCAGTAGTGACCAACACAATTGAACATCTAGTAACAGTATATAATAGCCATAACATTTCAGACATGACTTTGAAATGAAAACAGAATTGTGATCTAGGATGATGCCAACATCAATAAAACCGCCATGACATCATCAACTTAAAATTTCTCGAGGACCACCATAGACGCGTCTCGATCACGTGCCAAGAAATCAACTGCGGGGTCACTGCCAGTGAGCTGGATCGGGACAGACCCAGAAACCTGAAACGTCCCTTCATCACAGACTGGTCCTTCAAAGCTTCACGATCGGAGAGCTGCGTTGATCAGTATAGTGGTAAGACCTTTCGCGTCAGTGTGCTAGGCGATGCTCAACCCTCCTTTGTTCAGTCAGCTCCAATCATGTCCTTGCAGGTCAACTTATCTAGCAAAGAGATCAGCGAGGCATACCAAAATGTCGTTGCTGGCAGAAACATAGATTGGGTAATATACACATACGACAAGGGTGGAAATGACCTTAAAGTGCAGGCCACTGGAAACGGTGGGCTTCAGGAACTAGAAGAAGAATTCTCAGATGGACGGTATGGGTACATCGTCCCTTTACTCAGTTCCTCTTCTGATTTATATGCAGGATGCAGTACGCATTCGCGCGTGTCATAGATCCTAATGTATGCTTTCATTACGTCCACTTCGGCATAATTCTGATGAGTCGATCTTGTCTCCTTCAGAGTAAACTGGCCAAGTTCGTACAAATCAACTGGTGTGGAGATGGTGTACCCGAAGCCAAGAAAGGTTTATTCCACACTCACTCCAGTGCTGTTGCGAAATTTCTCCGCGGTTCTCATGTTGTAATCAGCGCTCGCAACGAGGTTCGTACTGCGCCTGAATAATCGTATATCTGTAATCTTAGTGTTCCCGCAGTCCGATGTCGCGCCTGCGCTCATAATGAAGCGCGTTGAAGCTGCATCTGGGGCAAAATACTCAGCGCACAACGAGCAGGCGCGCAAGTTCGAACCGATCGCACCAGTAGGTACGAGCTACACTCCTGTCGGGCGCCCCGACATCATTGCCATGCGCAACACCCAGCCGCCACCGAGGAGCATTTCATCGTCCGCACCTTCAGCACCGAAACCTGTTACGACATCGAAATTCTCTAAGCCTGCGATACTCACTGCGCCGCGCCCTGTTGTTGGTGGCGCTGCTTCTGTACGACCTGCTGGTACAGGGAAAGCCCCCGCTGATGCTTGGGAAGAAGAGGCGCCTCCTGCAACGCTGCCTCCACCGCCTCTG